>NC_083649.1:3767905-3962905 GCF_963576545.1 Limanda limanda | reverse complement strand
TGTGACGTTTATCCAAACTCAAAATTTGTGTGGAACAATTTTCTCTGTATCCAGACTTTTTATCGAAAAGATCAATTAATTGAAAAGTGCATCAACTTATTAATCCGTGATAAAAGGAATCATAAGTTCCTCTTGAACGGTTCCTGTTAATAAAATCACAAAAACCTAGTTGTGTGTTTTCTAGTTGTCTGTTGTTCATATCTGTGGTTCAAGTTGTTGACTTTTTAAACCACAAACACCATATTAATATTAATAAAAAGCTGTGTGTCTCGGCTCCCACCTAGTGATGGTGAAGTTGATTTTTGATTAAACAAAATATACTAAAGATTTTCAGTTTACACTTTCTACAAAATGTGTATTTGTGAATTTTATCCTCTCTCGAAATATGTGTGTGAACAGTTTCCTCTGTTTCCTGACTTATTATCGAAAAGATCAATTCAAAATCAATTGAAAAGTGCATCAACTTATTAATCCATGATAAAAGGAATCATAAGTTTCTTCTGAACATTTCCTGTTAATAAAATCACAAAAACCTTGTTGTGTGTTTTCTAGATGTCTGTTGTTCATGTCTGTGGTTCAAGTTGTTGACCTTTTAAACCACAAACACCATATTAAGATTAATATAAAGCCGTGTGTCTCGGCTCCCACCTGGTGATGGTGAAGTTGATTTTTGATTAAACAAAATATACTAAAGATTTTCAGTTTACACTTTCTACAAAATGTGTATTTGTGACTTTTATCCTCTCTCGAAATTTTTTGTGGGAAAAGTTTCCTCTGTTTCCTGACTTATTATCGAAAAGATCAATTCAATATCAATTGAAAAGTGCATCAACTAATTAATCCATGATAAAATAAATCATAAATTCCTTCTGAACATTTCCTGTTATTAAAATCATTGAGATCTTGTGCAGCCTTTGAGAGTGAAATGAGTGTTTTCCAGTTGTCTGGTGTTCATGTGCAGCAGGTTGATGGATAAAGTTTTAGTTTTTTTAACATTAATATAAAGCCGTATAAAATCGTAAGTTCCTTCTGAATGGTCCCTGTCAATAAAATCACAAAAACCTAGTTGTGTGTTTTCTAGTTGTCTGTTGTTCATGTCTGTGGTCAACAAAATATACTAAAGATTTTCAGTTTACACTTTCTACAAAATGTGTATTTGTGACTTTTATCCTCTCTCGAAATTAGTGTGGGAAAAGTTTCCTCTGTTTCCTGACTTTTTATCGAAAAATTCTTCTGAACATTTCCTGTTATTAAAATCATTAAGATCTTGTTCAGCCTTTGACAGTGAAACAAGTGTTTTCCAGTTGTCTGTTGTTCATGTGCAGCAGGTTGATGGATAAAGTTTTTTACGTTTTCTAATATTAATATAAAGTCTTGTGTCTCGCCCCCCCACCTGGTGATGGTGAAGTTGATCTTGTCAGCCACGGCCAGGATCCGCTCCAGGTTCTGCGACCCGAAGGTGCATGGCTTCCTGAAGGGGATGCCGGGGGGGAGCCCCTCGATGATGACCGAGTCCGGGTTGTTCTTGATCCTCTTGTAAGGCACTTGCACCGGGTACTTGATGCCCAGCGCCTCCCCGTACTTCCTGTTGAACAGATCCTGGACCTGCTCCCGCAGCGTGTTGGCCAGGTCGATCCGGGACAGCTTGGACTCCAGACACTCTGGAGACAGAGGACAACTTTCTAAAAGTCCACTGCCGCAGCGGCCTCCTGTGGAACGAGCTGCGGTTACTGAAGTTTGCAAAGTGATAAACGGCAGCTCGCTCGGCTCATTAAAGTTTGAACAGGACTCTTCTTCTTCATGTGATGAAGACGAGGGGACGTACCTGAGAAGCCGGGTCTCTTGGACGCAGCGGCGGCGGACTCGTCTTCCACTGAAGCTGCGTCCTTCGTGTCCAGATCTGTGAAAAACAAAAACACTTAAAGGTTAAAAGTTTGGTTTTTATCGCCTCTTTAACCCCTTGTTGACGAATGTCGCAAATTCGTATCCCACTAATGCCTGATGGTGCAAATACTACACATACCATGAAGGTATTGGAAGTACTCTGCAGCCATCTAGTGGTCGGAGTGGAAAATACATACTAGCCCCTTGGTACTGTGCAGCAAAGTTATTTTGAGATATTAAACTGTATTTGAAATACTGTGATGATGGAACAGCAATGATTGTACAGAAACATATGTTGTTATTCAATTTCAATCAAAAGCAGTATCAATATAATAATCTACATACCAGCGACTAGAACATTTGTTAAATTACGGTTATGCCCCATTATGCCTAATGTGGTAATTTGCCTCATACCTAAATTTTATATCGATGGTATATGCTATATTGAAATGAACAATCTCCACTTAATTTAGCATCTGTATGACAGCCAAAAACACGAATAGTATTTTTATATAATTGGAAATAAATTCAGGCAATACGGGGTTAAAAATGGACAATGATCTGGATTTGACCTCAAAGTTATATTTAATATATTTAAAAGGCCTGATATACCAAAAATCCAATTTACATACTGATCCTCTAGATTGTGTAGTTTTCTGCTCAAAGCTTTGCTACAATAATACTTCTCCTATCTTCAGAACTTTAACTATCGCATCGAAATTACTGCAAAGCTGAAAATATATATATACAGTATATATAAAGCAGTTTTCTTGTATTTGTTCAAACTGAATCCTGAGCACGGACCTACCTGCATCACACACGGGGATCGAAGGCATTTCTTGTTTCACTTGCTCCGTTAACAGCTCGGGCCTGAAGACACACAAACAGATTATTAAGTATTGATTATGGAAGTAAAACAAATCCACATGAATTATCGATGAGCTCTGACTCTCACCTCTTGATGACGAACTGGATCTGGCTGCTCGCCGACAGGATCTTACGCAGCTTGGCGGCTCCGAAGCAGTTGGGCCTCCGGATGGAGATCCCCTCCGGCAGCCCGGTGACGTACAGGTCGTCCGGATACATCTGGAACCGGGAGTAAGGAACCTTGACTGGTTCAGGGAGCCCCAGAGCTTCAGCTGAGGGAGAGGAGGGAAGATGAAGATATTTAACTTAACTATGATGAGAAGGGTGTTGTAACTCCACTTAGACACCATGACACTAACCTCCTGCTAAAAGCTAGAACGTCTATATGTTAGTCTATGATGTATAGTGGTTTGTCCCTAAACTTTAATACTTTCCTGTGTATCTAGGGTTTGACCTTGGTTTGATGTCACACTTCTATATGAGGACATTTATTTTGGCAAGCAAACTACTTTTCAAAGGAGAAGCAATAACCTGGTTCAGCATATAAAGTTTTTAATTGTGACCTTTGTCCACTGAAATCGAATCAGTTCACCTGTGAGTTCCAGGGACAACTGGTCAAAATTTAAAGAAATTCTCCAACGGCAGACTTGAGATAATCAAGAGGCCAAGGACACGTTTTGTTCGGCCACCATGACCTCTGACCTTTGACTACTTCGATCTAATTCCTTAATCTGAGAGTCTAAAGCTGCTTTTCTACTGGTCGAGACCTCACTAGGCTCAGCTGTGATCCAGAGTGATGGAATATTACGAACCAGGGGAAAAACCACAAATACAAACTCCTCCACTGGTGTTTAATGTGCTAGAAATGTTGGTGTAAAAAAGGTAAAAGTGAACAATTGGCCTCGGATTTGAAAGGATTCTCTCTCGAGGGCGTTCTTAAAACGACGTGTTCACATTGACCTTTGACCCTCACAATTATTCATCAGTTAATAATTGAGTCAAAGAAATCTGCTCCTGAGATATCGTGTTCACGAGAATTGGACGGAAACCTGGAAACATGAATTCCTGCAGAATCACAACTGGTCTGTGACCTGATGTGTTTTTTTCCAGCATCAATGTTCAACTGGTGATTCACACTGAGGCTAAAAACTCCTCTGATGTGAAATTGAGTTTAATCTTCCTCCTCCTTCCGATTTGCCCGTCGCTCGACAGACTAATTCCAACATGTTAAATAATTGAAAAGGCTTAAATGTTAGGATATTAATATTCAAGCAGGTTTTAAAAGCTCAACCTTTTTAATCTCTGAGCGTCGGTGAAGTGTGTGAACAGATCAAACTCTTACTGGAACATGAACAGAACCCCTCCCCCCCTCATGATGGTGAAGCTCCACCACCACCACCCCCACTGGTCACTCACCGTACTTCAGGCCGAAGAGAGTCTCCACTTGTCTCCGGAGCTGGAGAATCATTTCACCGATGTCCTCCACCAGACTCCCGGCTGAGAGGCAGAGGGAAAACGGCCACAACATTTACATAAGATACGTTTAGCTTTATTCTGATAAACAGCTGGAAGTGATTATCGAGGTGGACGTGATTAAAAGCCACGAATCAACTCGACTTCACCTGAAGTCAAAGAAAACACTTTGACCATAAAACAGAGAATTATCATAACTGCACGCTGATGTCATAGTGAACGCTCTCGAGCCCCTGCTGCTAAATATGGGAAGTTCAGAGAAACAGGTTTTATATGTTGGGACGTGTAAGGGCTGCTGTCGTGGAGCCAGGGCCACAGCTGGAGGAGAGCGATGTGCAGCTGTTGTTTTTTATTCCAGTCTGGAACCTCTGGAGCTTTCCTCGTGTTTCACATATGAAGAAACACAGCAGGAGGTTGTTTTCGGGTCAAACTCATGTCTGGAACATTCAAGTGAAGGTCAGACGTGACGTAGAGATTCTGCTTTATGTTTATCGACACCAGCGATCACAGAAAGCTCTCAAATCCATCAAAATACATTTTCCTGCTGTTTTCCCACTCAGACATTTTCCAGACAAGTTGCAGATTTGATTGATTTGAGCTACCTACATGTCTGAAAGTAGCTAATGTTATACCCAATAATAAAACACTGAATTTAGCAACGAAAATACTACAAATAATTCCTCAGTGGTCTGATGAAATGTGTATTTCTCCCACTTTACCTTCAGAGGATCTTCTGATGCTCTGGGAGGTCGAACCCGGTGAAAGAGCTTCAGCTGCAAGAAGCAAGGAAAACATGAGCAGCTGCTTCTAAGACATTTCTACCAAAGATAATTCAAAGATGCGATATCATTAATGACTTGATGGTTTAACATTAAAAACCTTTTATTTAAATATCCTTCATTGTGAGTTAAATGGAAAGTGAGGTTTGGTTCCACTTTGATTAAAACAGCAGAAACAACAACATTTATTCTTAAATACAATTTTTCCAGTTGTTGAAACCGGAGAAGAACAAATTAACAAGCAACATAAATAGTTTTACTTCAGTAAACAGCTGCAATTGAATAATGAACGTCCTGTATAATAAAATTGTTATTTCACAAAAGCTGTTTCAACGATTCCAAGCAACTGGAAAATTAACAAAAGATGTCAAAGTTAAAAAATGATTTATTTTTAGTCTAATGCTTAATTATAAGAAAGTTGAATGGTTAATTGCACTAAATCAATCAACTGTAGTATTTTGCAAGAATCTAACATTATAGTATATATTTATATTACTATATATCCAGTACAGTTACAACTCAGGCTTCACACACTTTGACACTTTATTAACTAAACCTCACTTCTGCTGAGTCGCCTTGTTTCACTGGAGCAGAGTTTTAATTAAAAAGTGTCAGAACCTGCGACAGCCGATAAAACAACGATGTGACGTTCGCTGCACTTACCTCGAGTGTCTTTCCTTTAGGGGTCATTTGTGAAAGAAAAGAAAACTTGAAACACGGAACAATCAAACAAAATAAAACAAAAACAAAACAAAACCAAACGCCTCTTGAAAGAACTGTTCTCTACGGCCAGGATCACTTTGAGTAGACCGCTCCCGCTCTGCAGCTTCAGTGTGACATCACCATCAGGTGTTAAAGATAGATGCACATCTTTTCTGCATTGTTTATTCTATTCTTATTCTTCTTTATATCCCGATAAGTCTGTTAAAGGCTCATATGGGCTGATTCTTCTCATTTAATCGATGAATCGGTCGGGCTCTGGGTTAACGAGCTCGGTAAGAGGAAGTTCCCTTTAATCACAATTTGGCAAACAAGCGGTTGGAAGAGAGCGGCGTCTACTCAGAGGTTCCTGGTCACCTGACTCTAAAAGGGGGAGGGGCTTCGGTCTACAGGGGGGTCAGTGTTAGGTGAAGCCGGGTTCTGTTTAACAGGATCTTTGTTTTTCTAAACTTCTCAGGAGCAGAACTAGAGGAAGATTCACTCAAGCTCTGGAGACGAGCACAGTGCATCAGTCTGGATAAACGTCTCTGATCATAAGTCAGCAGATAAATTCAGTTTCTGATGATAGAGAGAAAGTTGACTCTCGACAGCTGATGCACGGCGCCCTTCACAGAGGAGAGTGTTTATAAGGGAGGAGGGAGGAGCTACAGTGGGTCAGAGTTGGGTGAGTGGGATTCTGTAGAACTGGGGTTGTGTCTATTAGGGGCTTTGGGGGGGGGGAAGTGGGAATGGTGGAAGATAAAGTATCTGAGAAAAGTGGTTTCATACGTGCTGCAGCGTATCTAGCGGCCTACAGGGGGGGCCAGGGTGTGGTGAGGAGTCAGTGGTTGACGCCAGGGCGGTTGAGTGAGCTGGCATTCAGTGGGGGGGTGAGAAGGATGTAGATGAAAAGGAGGTGGGGGCCGACGTAGCTGACGTTACCTGTGTGATTCTCCGGTGGGTGATGGGGAGCCGCGGGAGCAGGGGGGGCCGGCTGAGCGGAGGGCGAGGCGGTGGCTCGACACGCCGCCGCCACAGGCTCGACCACGGGCTCGCTAGGCTCCTCCCCACTCGTACCAGCATCTGGAGGAACAATGGGTGGGTTGTTTTTTTATTTAATTCTCCTTGGAGAATGAATATAAATGAATATAACAATGAAATAATCTGCAGAACTGCTTAGAACCCCTGTTGTAGGGGTGTAATTCCTCCTAATCTCCACAAGGGACAACAGTGAGTCCATTCCAGATATGGACATCAGAATGAAAACAGTGTTTACAACCACTGTATTTTACTTTTGATGGATCAAATCAAATTAAATTATATTTGTATCTCAAATTCCAAATAAATTGAATTAAATCGCTGAATTTAAAAAAACAAGTATAAACAAACAAAAAAAGGATCGACTCAAAACAACATTTTGAAAAACAGACTTGGAGAATATTACAGCATGGAATGTAGGATTAAGAAGCGATGCGTATTAAGCGTACATTATGCTACAGTAAAAGTTACCACGATTTTTTTCCACAGATAAGCACCAACTACAGCAATCTCTAGTCTGAAACAATATAGGAGACCTTTCATTATTTAATCCCAAATTCACTTTTCACCTCAATAATCTGAACAAGGTGCAACTTCCTCTGTGTTTAACTGTCGATTAGGGTGAGAAAAAACTGATAATAACAGTTTTAACCTGTAAAAACTGAAAAGAGGATGAGGATTAAATCTTCTCCTCACCTCAGTAAAAACAAGCTCACGTCCACTTCCCTAAATGCCACATCAAAATGCAATAAAACAGTACAAACAGTTTTAGACTCATCCAGACAAACTCCCTACAAATACAATCTGTGCATCAGGTTTTGCTGCTGTCAGAACATTTTCAAATTTAACAGCTAAGACCAAACTGGCATCGATCTCTCAGTGTTGTTGAATAAAAGCAGATGTTGAGCAGTATTCAGATGTTACAGATCATAAAGCTGCTGCTGACATCTAAAGACACACGGTAGTTTCTATATTCTGACTCTGACTCACAAACACAGGATATATATCAGCGATAATCTATGAGAAGCCGCCTCTGCTTTGGCTTGAGGAAGTGAAGTGTCTCGGAGTGAAGGGCTGCTGAGTGTGCGCTGACTTACCTGGCACTGTAACTTGAATGATTTCCCCATCTGGAGGCTCCGTTTTAATCCTTTTCAGAGGAATGCAATCTCCCGAAGGGCCTGCGGAGACACAACAGTTCATTCTGCCTGAGCTGCCTTCAGTCACTCTGCGGCTTTGTGTTCCTACGGCTGCGTTAAACAGATTTAAGCCGGCGACAGACTTGTGTTTGAACTGAATGGACTGAGATACACACACTTTCTTAAAAGATTTCCAAAGAGTGTTAACACGGCATTAAGAACGTTCATTTGTTCCCCGGGGGATTAAATATAAGAGTGTGTGTAGATCACGTACCTGCTTCACCGTCCTGCAGGGGACTCACACACGCACTGGTCGATCTGGGAAGGAAACACAAGTTTGTTATTACACAAACACAAAACTGATTCATTGAAGAAATGTTTGTTATCTGGTAAGACATGGGTCAGCTCAGAGACAGGAAACTGGTTATGGCAGCTGTGGCTCAGGTGGTAGAGCGGGTCGTCCACTAACTAGAAGGGATGTTGGTTTTATTTCACATCGACGTGTGTGATGCCGGCGTGAGAGTGAGACGCACGAGTGACGAGCTGCTTTCAGACATGCACTCAAGTCCGGACATTTTCCAGAACTCTTTCCCGGCCCACTGGTAAAATGTCCGAGTGAGTCCATAGGAGAATGTCCAATAGAATGAACAGCGAGTAAGTGGACGTGTTGATGATGTTTCTAACACGTGACGGATTCAAACAAAAACATCTCAGGATGAAAAAGAGGAAGATATCGACTTGGAGGTTTGAGAGCCGGTCCTGTCTCCTGCTGTTCCACTGAGACGTCAGCCCTCCCCCTGAATGTTCCGGACATTTTCCTGTTGTTAAGAACGGGTCCGACTGAAATGACCACCGGGTAAATTCTTTATAAGTGAAAGGAAAAACTCCAGACACAATTTTAAGGACAATTTTACGTCTGAAAAACCGTAATAAATCAGCCAAAGTGCTTGATACAGACGCTCTGTGTGAATATGAGTATGAATAGATGAATGTCAACTGTAATATAAAGCTACTTTAATTAGACATGTGAATGATAAGTCAGCGGATGTACTCTAAAGCCACAGGCCTATTACATATGGATATTAAGAAGAAAATGCACTAAAATGAGGCCAAATTAAATGCAGGGTTCATACACATTTTGACCAATGGATTTCCATGACTTTTCAATAACTTTAAACCAAATTTCCATGACTGATCATTTTGTGAAATCTCGGTGTATACGCAAAAAAGTGACAAAATGTACTATTCAAACTAACAATGAGAATTCTAAGACATACAGTAAACCTTAAATGACACAAACCCAAGTATGCTTGCTTATATTTTGAGAGTATTTCTTTAAAAGCATATGAATTATTTAAAACTCAGCGTAAATGAATGACATGAAAATATGAATATAACAAATTTCCATGCTGGGAGCTCCTTTTCCAAAACTTTTGGGAGATTCTTTTTTTCCATTACTTTTCCAGGCCTGGAAAAAACACATTTTAAAATTCCATGACTTTTCCAGGTTTTCCATGACCGTACGAACCCTGTAAATGATATGAATTCAAATGACTCTTATAAAAGCTTGTGTCACGGCTGCAATGTAAATTAGAAGTTATGCAGAGCAGCATATTTAAACTGTTTAACTCAGTCCACACTACGAGTAATAAAGGTTATAAATACGATATCACTTGGCTGCATGCCACCGTCTCTTATTCTCAGTTTCATAAACAGTGATGTGGACTCCCGGGTCTGACCTGCTGCTGAGGGGGTTGCTGAGCAGCTCGGAGGAGGAGGAGGTGGGGGGGATGCTCAGGTTGTCGGGGAAGCCGTCTTCAGGGGCGGAGCCCTGGTCGTGCTTTCCCTCCTCCCTCGCCATCTTCCCAGCAGCTTGAACAAACAAGACGGGAGAAGATGAGCAAACGCTGCCTTCCCATTGGATTAGAGACATCGGTGGAGTTTAAATAAAGACTAATGACTGTTTGACAGTTGCTGTAATTAAACGTAAAGATATACAGACGAATGTGGTTCAACTAGAAGCCCGGGGTGAGGGCTGCATTCCACACAAGAGCACACATGGAACCAAACCTCCCTTTGAAAACAAAGATCTTTCATTTTCATAGAATTCAGGCTTTACCTAAGTAGCTCTGTTATTGATCTCTGAGGGTTTAAAGTAATTTGCATAAACAGGGTTTCAACAAGTTATATTTAAGACTTTTTAAGACCATAACAAATTAAAATTTAAGACCTATGACTCAAACAACAGACATGAATGACTATTGAAGTCACAGAATTACTTAAGGCCCCGATTTGAAATTCATACATTTCTGAATCACAGCTCAGAGCCGTGAGAAAATGGCTTAAAAAACAAAAAAAAAGTAAATGAATCAGTCTCTTACCAGTGAAAATCCTTTCATCAAACATTCTGCAATATAAAGAAAAAAGTGGGTCATTAGTCACTGAGTTCAAAAAGCGATCAAGCTCCAGGGACGGAAAGAAAAAACAACAACCCATGATGCAAACCTCAACAACACGAGGAGGAACATGTCGTTAACATCTCGTTACGCACACATTACGTGCTCGTTAAACAATCAGCTAATTGACTCGCTCCTTTGTTATCGCTGAATCCCTCTAAAAATAACCGTGTGGATGAGATTCGCTCCTGGACGGATTCTCCAGACTTCTGGCTCGTTGTTAACGTGATTCATCTTCAGGAAACGTCTTTACTTAAGTCCTGTTTATTTACATCTATTTGTAAAACATTTTATTTAGGGCAGCGTAACCTCTGCATCTTCCAGCTGCACATTTATAATTTATTTAATATCTTAATAAAGCAAGATGACCTAGTTTATGATTTTTCGCGGTCTAATGCTCCAAATACACCACAAACAACAGCTGCTTTTATCGTCTCTATCTATATTAAAACATAATTTGGAGCCAGAGTTGCAGTTAATGTCATTTTCTCATCACACTGATGTTCAGGTGTTCATGTTTCTGATAAGAATTGGTTTAATAACTTTTTTGATGATATACAAACGAGGTGAAACATCATGATTGACAGCTGAAACTGACTCGTGATTGGTTCAGGATGTGTATAGGCAGCACTTTGCTACTGTGGCTCCGCCCCTGACTGCTGCTGCACAAACTCCAAATGTGCAAGATGGCGGATTTCATATCAGGCGCATTGTGGCGTCCCCTCTGGATAGTGTGGGCGGGAAGAGGAGAATGTAAAGCAACAGATGCAGGAACATCACTAACATGAGATATCATATAACAGCAGAGCGTTATTATATATATCCAATCAGAGCCGGAGAACATTAGAACCTAACGATCAGTGTGTTTTAAAACCACGATGGCGAGAACATCTGGAACATCCCTCACTGACAATGGGAGTGTGATGTAATTCTGAATTAATCACATTTTCAATCTTTCCCTAATTGTATTAACACTAACGAGCCGCCTGCAGGATTCGTTAAAAAGATGTGTTATCTCCAACAAGGCATGGTGGCTCGTTTAAATGAGCTTAAACAAATGGAGGGGGGGGGTGGTTGGCCGTTAGTGGTGGCGTGCCGGCAGGGGAGTCGTTCGGGACGCGGGTGGAGACGGTTTAGCGGTCGGCGGGATGTCAGCGTGCGGGAGGAAGCAGACGTTTAAGAGACAGATGGTTATCGGCCTGCTCCGCTGCTTATTAAACCCCGCCCCCCCGCAAATAAAAGTGGCGGCTGCAGTTTGTCGGAGCGGCGCCGGATCACGACCTGCACTCGGGGACTGAATTAAACTTGATTAGACTTTCAGGAAAGTGTGCATCGACGTGTTCCCCTGGAAATATAAATTACAAAATGCTACGACTGCTTCCCGGAGAGTTACGTCTGCCTGGAAGAGGAACTCATGCTCCAGCAACGTTTCGATAAAACTATATTTCTGTCTCTGTAATTGTTCTCGTCAATCACTTCTCACCGCTTGACGATGAAGCGGATCCCGTGGCGCTCGTCCAGGATGCGCTTGAGCTTGGGGACTCCGTAGGTGCAGGGTCTCTTGAAGGGGATCTGGTCCGGGATGCCGATGATTTCCACGGCTCCGGGGTCGCAGGCGATTTTGCGGTAAGGGACGGGCACCATGTGATCCAGACCCAGGGCCTCAGCTGCAGGGGGGGGGGGAAACAGGAAGCAAACAGGTATTATAGACACACAGTGTGATACTGGTGGTAGAATATGGGTAACACCCCCTTATTGCCTGAATTAATTTCCAATATATAAAAAAAGATATTTGTGTTTTTGGCTGTCATACAGATGCTAAATTAAGTGGAGATTGTTGATTTTCAATACAACATAAACAATAGATATCAAATGTAAGTATGAGGCAAATTAGCGGCATAATGGGGCATAACCGTAATTTAACAAATTTTCCGGTCTCTGGTATGTAGATTATTATATTGATGCTGCTTTTGCTTGAAATGGAAAAACAACATATGTTTCTGTACAATCATTGATGTTCCATCATCACAGTATTTCAAATACAGCTTAATACCTAAAAATAACTTTGCTGCACAGTACCAAGGGGCTAGTATGTATTCTCCACTCCGACCACTAGATGGCAGCAGAGTACTTCCAATACCTTCATGGTATGTGTAGTATTTGCACCATCAGGCATTAGTGGGATAAAAAGACCGGAATGGGGTTTGAGGCAAATTCGGGACATTCATCTACAAGGGGTTAACTAAAGTATGAATACACAGCAGCATCTTTGGAATAATTTAAAATCAGCAGGAAAACAATGCAAATATTTCAAAACATAAAAGGAAACATATTCCATTGGTTTGTGAGATGCGGATTTGAAACCTCAAGTTTGACATATTGGTCAGCATCGTCTTAGTTTGTTGAAATCAGAAGTAACCATATTCGCAGGATGGGGGTGGAGCCTGAATTGAGGATGCAGCACGCCCACTAATGAGGAAAGTGATGTGTTTTCTGAACATTGGAGCATGCGAACCTTTTAAAGTAGGTAAATTATAATTATCAACCTAAATATGAGCAGAATATGTTTCCTTTATCTCTTCTTTCTTCTTCCTCAGACATTTTTCTTATAGAATTGAACAGTACACTGTGTATACAGATGTGTGTCTCGTGTGTATCACTGAGGAGAAGATGATCAAACTGAAGCAGTGACCTGAATCCATCAATATCCATAGACACGCACAGAATCATAACGCTGCGTGAACGATCATCTCGAAGAGGAACAGATAACGTCCCAAATTTCCCCCTAAACCCAGAAAGCACCGAGCTGCTTCTCTCACCGTATCGACTGTTGAACAGAATCTGAACGCATTCCCTCAGCGTGTTGATGTCTTCAGTTTCCCGGATGAACGAGTCCCATTTCTCTGCAGGAGAGAAGAGAAGTGAAACAAAACGTCTTTTATGTAAAAAGGAGAAAAGTTCAGCGGAGCATTAACATTCAAATGAGCTTTACTCCAGTGTGGCGCTAAAAGATCTGGGAAATTAATCGTCTCCATCTTCTCAATGTCAACTCGGGAGTGAGAGCAATCTGCTTAGAGGATTACTGTTGACATCTCAGTAGCTTAGCCCTTAATGGTGAAGGGTTAGTACCGTTCAGCCGGGGCTCAGTAAACAACGCTCGGCTACTGTGTGAGTCTACAAATCCAAAGAGAACGAGGAAACACACAGGAAGAAGATGTTAAACAAAACCCTCATATGCCTTGGTAAGTGCTTTTAAATTGAAATGACGGACACAGGAAGTTATTAGTTTACATATGAGCTTTAAAAAACATCTCTGTCATCTATGTGTATGTCTGGTGTTCTCACTACTGGGTCACTGATACTGTATTTGCTCTAACTTCAAACAACCAAACACATATAAAGACAGAATAATTCTGGTCCTAGGTTCAGACTCACCTGATTTCTCATGCACGATAGAGAAGAGCAGCCTCTTGGAGATGTGGACGCCAGGAGGACTCTGGCCTTGATCACCAGGTAGTCGTGATGTCTCATCTGAAAGTTCAGAGCGAATATCTGTTTAGTTATTAATATATTCATTTCAATCTCATCTCAGAAAGAAATCTTCACTTTTGGCAAATCCTCTCATTCAGTAAATTGTTTTGCTAACGTTGTTAATTAACTGGAAAAGATGGGAAATTACCACAGTATATAACTGGGTGTGTTTATCTAACATTTTGAGAGGTTAGGCTTCTTCTCTAGAATTTCAATCACAGGTAAGTGAATGGATCAGAGTGTTGGTGGTTGGTGGTTGAATGATTCCTTCAGGGACACGAGCATAAAAGGGAAATGTGCAATAAAAGAGCTGCTCTGAGTGAATGAATATGAACTAAAACAATCTGACTTCAACCCAACGACTGAAACTGTCCCACTGGAGCTCAGGATGAGACAGACTCTTTAAACACAGACTGTTCTTCTTACTGTTCAGAGTTTAGCTCACAGAGAGAATCTGGTTTTATCTGAGAAAAAGCTCAAAGTCAAGATATGTCCTTTTCAAACTGTTTCAAGTGTTCACTGGAAACAGGACCAGGACTCAGGACCACCTTCCATCGTTGGAACCGTCCCCCCTGATCCTCACACGCACACCTCACCGTTGTTAGCGCCGTCCTTGGAACACGTCTTGTCCGTCCCGGCTGTCCAGTTGGCCAGTCGGTCCTTGCCCAGGTTGAGGAGGGACAAGGGTTTGAAGTCCAGCTTGCTGTCTGGGTGGGGTTTGGAGGACATGGGCATGCCGTACAGGAAGTCCGACAGGACCGAGTTGCTGGAAGTGGCGGGACTTGATGCCGGGGCTACCGGGGCGGGGGTCTTCCCGGCGCCGTGGCTGCTCGGCGTCACGGTGGCGGCGGTGGAAGTGTTGTGATTGACATCAGTGCTGGACTTGGCTTCTCGAGACAAATCTTCTGCCGGCCTGAGCACGAGAAGGAGAAATCAGGATCAGGACACAAATAGCTTCTGCCTCAAGGTTCCACTGGATCTTAATCTGAATGCTTGATGCGTTGGAAAGGTTAAAAACATCACAGCTTGACATCAAGCTTCTTGTTTGCCAACTGTAATCACCTGCCAAGCTTCTCCTGGCTTACGCTGCATCTGCTGCGGCAGAAGAAACTCTAACTGTAAATTAATATGGACGACATGTCTCCACTTCTTTTAAATCTGGGTGGACTCCTCTTCCATTACCAGTTGAGGAGTTTGTCTAATTCTCCTGCAGCTGAGTCATGTTTGAAGTCATAAACTTGCAGGAAACAAACGTGTTAGAAGACAAGGGATAATGGGACTGTGGTCACTTTTACCTGGTTCCCTGTCAAACCTGCACGATACCGAGAAAGACTTTCAGCTGCACTTTACTTCCAAGATGCAGAAAAACTAAGCACACAAATATCCTGGAAGTTTAATGAGCATCATAACGTCACTCTGGAAAAGGTGCAGCATCTACTCTGCCCAAACAAAGAAGAAGGAGGAATGAGCGAGAGTTAATGCCGATTGTATTAATTCACATTGGCAACAAAAGCAAGATGTTACTGGGTGTTAGTGGGTTTTGTGACCAGTGGAAAACAGGCTTCATGTTCTGGTTGTAAACACTAGTTCCCAACATCCTCTTTAGTTTGCTCTCATTGCTCTCATTGGCAGATTCTGCACAATTGAGTCTCCCTGTTTCATATTTAATATTTAAACTTAATATTAACATCCCTTTTGTAACTTGTGTGGTCACTGTTGACTTAAAACACACAGAACTGTTTCTTGTCCGGCATCTGTCATTAATCCTGTTAAACATTGCCTCTGTTCTGTTGTTATGAAGGAAAGATGTTCTGAAGAGACGGACATGAAACCTGAGAGAGTGTTTTATTTACAGCTGAATTAAAAACCCTGTTTAACCCGAAGTAAAACACTTCAGTCTGTCCTGTTCCATTAAACCACAGAGGACGAGAAGGCAGCGATGTGCTTCCAGCCAAACACAAGTACGAGTCTCTGGAAAACATTAGGAGGCTAAACCCAAAATGCCAAACATCTTTGTTTTATTCGTTCTTGTGCAGCGGTCAGATGCGAAACATCTGCTTTCATAATCCGATACAAGTGTTCAGACAGAAGCCAGTTCTCCAAAGACAGCAGGACATTGTTCAGAGCAGGAGAACCGACGGCAGACTCACCGTTTCACCGTGAACTGGATCCGGTGGCTCTGCTCCAGAATCTTCATCAGAGTCTTGATGTCGTACTCCGACGGCTTCTTCAGCGTGACTCCTTCAGGCAGGCCGTGGGCCACCACAGAGCCGGGGTCCTTCTGGATCCGCTCATAAGGCACAGGGACCAGGCTGCTCTTTCCCACGGCTTCACCTGCACATTGCACGAGGCAGAATTACTCCCAGCCTCAGGTGTGTTATGAGTAGGGTTGCAAAGGGACGGAAAGTTTACGGACACTTTCCGGAAACTTTCCACGGGAATATTTAGCTCGGGAATTTTGGGAATTTTGAAAAAAAAAAAAAACTATGCAAATGAAACGCTGAGCAATAAAAACATCATTCAAAACTCTATTTTAAAGATGTATGGAACGTTGAGTTTCAACCCTCCACTGTGCATTCTTCCATCACATGCACAGATAACTCCCAGCATCCTTCACTCTACAGCAGGGCTATTGAGGCCTGCTGTAGAGTGCAGGACTAGTCAGGTAAGTTTCAATGATATTACTCGGAAAATATATTAGCATGCTGATTGAGGATTGTTCATCTGTTCATCTAGCCTATTTCCATTCATTTATGCATCAATTGTAAAATATGTTTACACACTATTCCAATTGTTTGGCTAACTATTTAAATCTCTGGCATTGCATTAGTGTTTAATAGAACAATGCCACGTGCACTCTCTCATGTGTGGAGACATTTCACCTCATCCAATGTAGAAGGAAAGGCTGTGTACATTTGCAAATACTGTGCAAAGACCTATGTTAAGAATGACACAACGATGCAGAAGCATATAGTCAAGTGCCCAAAGTTTCCTCAGGGCTCAAATCAGCCTATGACACAACACAATGTTTATATTTATGTCTGTATATGACAAGGTAAACACAGTTAGTATAAATTACCCACAACATTTCCAGTTTATTCCCGTTAATTCCTGTTAATTCCCGTATATTCCTGTTAATTCCCATGGAAAGTTTCCAACTTTGAATATTCCCGGAATTTTGCAACCCTAGTTATGAGTAAGAGAGAAAGGAAATCATAAGTGAGGTTCCTCCTTACTGTAAAGCACGGTGAAGACTTCCTCCACCATCTTCCTCAGAACAAAGATGTTGGACTGAGCGTCTGATGGAGCTCTCGGTTTCCCGTGTTCACCGTCTTTACTCAGTTTGCTGAGCTCGGCGTCCTGGTCTTTGGTTTGTGGATTCGCTGTGGTCAAACTCTGCAGACATGGCGCCCCTGGAGACAAAAAGACAAAAGTCACGTTTCAGTTTTCAGACGTGGAAAATTGTGTTTTTCGAGGATTTTCTTCCACACGTGAAGAAAGCTGCGGGAGGTTGTTTGTGTCAGACACGTTCACAACAACAGAGGAACGTTTGAAACATCCAGTCGACGGGTGGAGCAGCAGGAGGCAGGACATGACATTTCAAAACCGCTGTGGAAATCACAGTCTCTGCTATTTCTTTGAGAATTTCGGCTTATCGGCAAAAGCTGTCAAATCTCGTCGTCTTTCCAAGTTGACATCTTCGTCTTCCCCCGGTCGACATGTGTGGCTCATCTTCTTCATCCTGAGACATTTGTATTATTCCAGTTAGTCGGAAAAGCTCCAGAAAACACCCGCTACTGACTTTTGCTCTGTGCATTTGCATTGCACAGAGCAGCCCGCGCCTTTACTTTGAAGGTTCCACAGAAACAAGATGATTGAGAGACTTATTCTCTAAAGTAATGAATGTGTCACCTTTTGAAAAATAGCCCCATATAAAGTTAATGACTTGTTTGTCTTTAATCTGTCTTTTAATAAAATTAATGACTTGTTTGGAAGGTGTCTGGATAAATGTGGGAGCGTCTCCAACAATCGGTGATTAAGTAGGAGACATAAAGCCACTTAGATCAAATCTTCCTCGTTTGTTACGCTTGAAGGACGCAGGAAAACAAAAGGTTTTACTTCTATTCTTCACAAAAACAAAAAGCAAGGTGGAATACCGTTGCCTTTCTCCTTTCATACGCAGGATGATAACATTAAACTGTGTAATGGGAGGTCACAGCCTTTTCGACAGGTGAGGCAATTTTCTTCAAAATGTACTTCACCACTATATTTTGATTGTGTAAGAATTGAGAAATTGTTATTGTTATGACATGGCGAGCTCCTTAAGTTCTGTACTTCTATTTATGGATGACCTTCACATGCAGTGTGAAGTGTGGTAACGATGGGTGGTGGCGCCACGGGGGGGTTTCTCTCCTCACCTGCCTGCGGGAGATTGTTGTTTGCATGATCCTGTTCAAATCGATCTATAATAAAAACCATAATAGTTAGAACATGTTTTAATTTTGCTACAGAAAGCTGTAGCGTTTAAAATAACTAATGGGTTGTTTAGAAATGTTTTTTCATGTTTCTATATTGAGAAGTCTTTTACTTGTTTTATGTGTTTAATTTTGCTAAATTTGTTCAACAAACATGTCGGAATTGTGTATTTATTTCATTTACAACACAATTTCCTCACTTCTATCAATTATTATGGTTTATTGACGAGCTGCAGTTGAGTTTAGAGATTTTAAAGAGTTTAAAGAAAGACAAGATGAGCACTGGTTGACTGTTAACCCATGTTTTAGTTTTGCTACAGAAAGCTGTGGCATTTAAAATAACTAAGGGGTTGTTAAGAAATGTTTTTTCTTGTTTTATGTGTTTAATTTGCTAAATTTGATGAACAAACATGTCAGAATTGTATATTTATTTAATTTATAACACCATTTTAGTACATTAATAATTTATTATGGTTTATTGAGGAGCTGAGGTTGAGTTTAGAGATTTTAAAGAGTTTAAAGAATAACAACATGAGCACTGGCTGAGTGTTAACCCTAAGAAGTAGAACCTGCCACGTTAAATTAAACTTAAACAGAGTCTCTGGCTCGAGTCTTAAGAATTTATCTGGCAATAATTTTGCAAACTCAACACATGAAATGGATTCAAAATGAGATGAGACAGGACGATTTCTTGATATATGGTTTTATCTGATAAGGAGCAAATGTGTGAAACTGCCATGGTTTATGGATTCAATCATTTTAACTCAAAGTAATCGGATTTCAAGCAAAAGTGCGAGCTGTTGTTATTGAAGCCTTTTGGTTGAATGTGATCACTGGCTGCAGAATCCTGCCGGGACACGCCTGCCTGACACGAGAGCATTTCATGTAAGTGTCTGGAATCTGTCGCTGAGATGAGACGGATCAATCCTCTGTCGAGAATGAATCGTTGAAATCACCGTTCGGAGCAGAACTTACGGCAGAACTTGTAGAAGTCTGTTTGGATTTCCCTCCTGGAGTTGAGGAACACTCTTCCCTTCTCCGTGCCCACGGCGATCACGCTGTCCTCGTGCACGGTGACGCACGCCACCTCGGCGTTGAGCTTGGACATCGCCATGCACTGGAAAAACAAGAACGCAGGCTTAATCTACTCAGAAATAATTAACGAAAAAAACTCCTGAGGAAGACGAGTGGGACTCAAGAGTTCATTAAGTAAATTGATTACGAGAAAATCTGCTTTCTGAATCTCCTGGAAAAGATTCTGCTCTCAGATATGATGCCACAGTTCCACATATCATCAATTTCTGGTGTTCGAGTGCATGGTGACATAAACAAGACGAATTCAGATTCTGAAAAAGCGATGCAGCTGATTATCCAGATGTTTTATGGTTTGATTTTCACTCATTTGCTTGGAGCAGTTCATCAGGTTGACAGCACAGAGGAAGAGAAGAAGAGGCGGAGGCTTCGGCGACGTACCACTGAGTCCAGGGCCGACACCAGGCTGGTGAGGATCTCCTGCCGGGCCGACACCAGCGGCTCGCCCCGGGCGCTCGCCCTGATGCTGTCGCATGCCAGCTTCCTCATCTGAGCCATGCCTCTGCAGGGGACAGATGAACACAGTTAAGGCAGATGACCACGGTGCGGTGCAGACAAAACCCTGCGTGTGTAATATTCACGTACACACGCACATTCAAAGCAGAGACTTAGTTCTGACATCATTTGTTTTGACTCTAGGCAAATGGAATCTTGCATTCTGAGGCTCCTCCCTCACCTTGCATGCTCATATCATTCAGTCTTCAATTAATTCTAATGAGATTATGCTCTCATTAGATTTTTTTACTAATTAGCTTGAAACACAAAGTAGAGCTGAGAATCATTTGTTTGCAGGTACATTGGTCATTAAACAAAAACTGGGTGGAATACGATTTTTATCCTGGTGATGGCTGTAGAAAGAAATAAGGGGATCACCATAAGTTATTGAAATTCATCCTGAGGGGGATCATGAATTTTTTAAACCAAATGTCATGAAATTCCATCCAAAACGTTGTAGAGAATTTTAACACAAAACCAGACGTGAGCTTCAGGTGGAACATGTTAAATTAAATATTTGTGTTCTTCCCAATGATAAGTTTGGTTTTATTTAGTTATTTGATTCGATAAGAACCTGGTGAAATGGTCCCAGTGACTCACCAAAATTGGTATGATTCATCCTTGCATATCATATTCATAGCTTCCCCATCCAATGAAAGCAACAGCCTCCCTTTAGCCACACCACCAGCATGACCAACAGCCGAATCTATCAGAAATCAGCGACTTCTGGTTTGCCTCAAGTTGTCAACTGGGGCTAATTAGAGCGCTCACATGATATCACATGAACCCATTTATACTTCGGCCTCTTCGGGACACGTGGAGCAGCTGGAAGAATCACGAGATACGTGCCTAACTTTCCACGACCACCGCAGGTACCGAGCCGTGACGTTTACGTGAAGTCCAGATGAAAATCTAGAGAATGTAAATCAAAGCAAACAGGCCAACAGATAGGAATTGCTAATGGAAATGTTACAAAAAAAAAACTGCTCGGCTAAAGCCAGGCACTATGTTCTCATGGCAACGGAAACCCGTCTCCTTGGAAACTAATCTCGGGGCATTTGAACAATGCAGCTCTGGCCTTTAATCTCTCCAGACACTGGGAACCATTATACTCGCCTCTGGCAAAACCCCGGCCACTGACTCAATAGAGAGAGGACAGAGATAGACAGACAGAGAGAGAGAGAGGGAGAGAGAGAGAGAGAGGGTGGGTGGGTGTGGTGGGGTTCAGCTGCACCAGTCTGAACGTGCCAAGTCTATTGGCCGTCTCTAAATCTGCCTCCCCTGGGGCCACAGCAAACATCAGCCCCCCCACTCCCTCCTCCCTCCTCCCCAACCCCTTCTAAATTATTACGGCCTCAAAATAGATGGCCTGTTTCCCTCACATATTTGAAAGAGGAAAAGGAAGTAGAGAGGAGGAGGAGAGCGGTGGGGATAAGCGCAGGCTCAAGGATAACGCCGTGTCAACTGCTTTGTGATAGAGGAAGCTCCAGCGTATTATACATATACAGTTTCTCTGTGGATCAATAATTAATAAATAAACGACACAAAAGAGGCTGTTATTTGCACATTTTTCTGAAGTTTTCCGTAAGTGAAAACGCAAAAGTTTGAGTCAGTTGCTCTGGACTTTTCCTGAAGATTCAAGAGCTGTTAAGGATAAGGACCGATGCTGCTGTCGATAAGCTGTAAACAAAAACACTGAGCCTTCCACAGCAGATTTTAAACGTCATGTCTTGCTTCCTGTGAGATTTAACCAGACGCCAACCCCTCATCTGAATGTTCCTGTTGTTGTGAACACGTCTGACCTGGACACACTCACTGCTTAATTTTTTCTGGACACTTTCCAGAGTTCAGGTCTTAAAAAACAACTTAATCCTCCGACGCCAAAAAAAAGTCAGACAGCAAACCTTGTTATCAGGTGTCGTAACATCTTTAACATCTTGGACTTTGTCCTTTTAAATCTGGCTTCAGGAGAGAACTGGTCAAAAATATCACAATCACAAACATTCTGCCCAGTGCTGTTTGAAGCTAACCTTTAAAAAGTATATAATTTTGCTCAGAACCTGTTGAAGAAAACCCCAAAGAGGCTGTAATGTTATTAAGCTTATTACAGACAAAGGTCGATATCTACAGGAGTCACTCAAGGTGACCGGGGACGTTTTAATATTGACATAAACTCAGGAACTGTCAATACTGGATGTGTTTTTATTAAAAGGTCAAAATGTGACCACTTGGGTTTCTTTAAATCAGCAATAAAGGCTTTTAATTCAAGTTTTTAAACCTGAAATATGAATTTGATTATAAATAAGTCATGAATCTCTGACACCTTTCACTCACAAATCTGTGCTCTAGGTGGAGACACATTTCTGTCTCAGGTGTTCTGTGCAGATATTCACACGTAATAAATCAAATGAACCTATACATTCAGTCCTGTTATGTTTGTGGAACATGAATATACACGTGAGTAAATAGGTTTGTAGATGTAATAATGTGGTAACGCACATAAAGTCACCATTACAGATATATGGGTTCCACAGGTTGTGGCCAATCAGAGTGAAACTAAAACCAGGTGAGGTCGTGATCTTCAGATAATTGGCTTCGCTCTGTTTGACTTTACCACGTGATATAATAAATTATCATTACATCTCTCGGGAGGAATGTTTGTTTGTGCAGATTCCTGTTTGCTGGATGCAGAGACCGAGTGGGTGAAGCGTTACACATTCCTGTCAATGATTTCCACACTGCACCACACAGGTAGTCGCACAACAGGCCAAGAAACGTCATGGCTCTTTTTAAGGAAACTAAAACATTCACCACAGCTTGTTGGGCCTGAAGGATTCACGTCTTTCTTTTTGACTGCTTGGACGTGTTGTTGGAGACGGCGCGCTACATTTTTCCATTTGGATTCAGCCAGGAAAATCCACGTGAATCATGTTTATGTGTCCGTGTTGTTTACGAGGCTGTTAGTGCCTGGGTTCGTTTTTCTAAGTGCCACACAACTGGCTCTAATGGGCACTGGGCCGTAGGTGCAGCTTGTCCTGCCACGACCAGAGCAACAAATCTAATAGATGGACCAGGGAGATGTCACTGGGAGAGCTGGTCCTCCAGGCCCATTAGGTTTAACTAGGGGAGATAAGGGAGCATACCTGTGTGAGTACACAAAGCCAAGAGACAAACGCTTTGTGCTAAACTCTTCTTACTAAACCGTGGTTTTCCTTCTTCCTCCAGGAAACAAATGAATGTGCATCAGTCTGGTAAGTAAATAGAGGAGAGTGGTTTCAGTGGTTTCAGTGGTTTCAGTGGTTTGAAAGCAACACACCTATAACCACTCACAGTAAGTCAGATGTGGTGCCTTTGCATTACAGCAAACAACCTCATCATCTTTCTAGTTTACATCATGAGACAATATTCTCATATTTACATCAACCTATGACAGTGATAAAATCAAATCTAGTAATAAATCTAAGTATGAACTAATCTGTGTTTTTTGTTTTTCCTCTGTGTGTACTGGTCTGTATTTGATTTGCATTGTACTCGTAAAAACTGCTTTTCGAAACTGGCGTATTTAAATTCACACAGGTCACTAGACATATTTACATGGACATCAATATTACAATATTAACCCGAAGACAACAACAATCTGAATATGACTCTGACATGTAAACAGCATTTTCTGATGATCTGAATAAAGTCATAATTGGAATAAGCAAAGACAAATTATGGTGAGTGTGGGGAATCTGGGACATTGGGTAGTAATCTAGTCAAAAGGACTTTTCATGTATAGCATGGATATCATGGGGGGTGATGTCACAGAAAGGGGAGGGGTCAGTGTCAATCAGAAGCCCCCCCCCTTTGGAATGACATGACAAGGTCAATGTCACACGATTCTGTTAACGATATAAATCTGTAATAAACTAGACAATGTTCCTAAATGTTGTCAGATTATGTTTGTGATGGATTCAAGCAAATGTTTAGATTGTGTTTTAGTTTTATTTAGTTGTCCCACTTTATTAAATCTGATTCATAATGTATGACATCATGCTCTGGGTGATCTGGGACAGTCATTTAAGTTGTAACTTTTGAATTTTGAAAAGTTCTCTATAAATAAAGATGTTATAAATGAAATAAAGTTGTTATAACATTTGTAATTGTTGCTTTATGACCTGTCTTGTTTTACTCTGCAGCTCTTGTGAATAACTTAGTAACTTAAAGAGTTTGAAAAGTGCTTTATAAAGTTATTCTAAATGAAATAAAGTTATTATAACGTTTGTAATTCCTTCATGTTTCTCTGTGCTCTTGCTTCCATGACCTGTCCTGTTTCACTTTGCCCTCGTGCTGTAGATTTTTAAAGAGTTATAAATTAAGTTATGATAATAATAAATATGTCCCTTCAGAGGGAATCGAACCTGTGGACTTTCTGCTCAGAAAGTTTGATTCCACTCAGCTGGTTTGTGTTCTTTTAAAAAACTTGTCCTGTTCTCCAGAACAAACCCAGACAGCTGAGAGCACACACACATACACACAGACACACACACACACACACACACACACACACACACACCTACACACACAGAGACACACACAAACTTTATCTCTCCCATCAAGGCTCTTTCTGGAGAAACCCTGTGCTCCTCTGATAACACACTTAGCATTAGCTCGGTGCTTCCCAGCTAATTGTGTACAACCCCGTTATAACACTGTTGTTGTGTTGATCAGCTCCCACACGCTGCCTTAGGTTGTGTGTTGTCATATATCCTCGTTGTGTCGTGCACTTTCAACGTGTGTCGCTGGCACAAAGCTAAGCTAGCTGGCTATTGTTGTCCTAGCCCCCTACCCCGTTGTGATCTATGGGGGAATAAATTAGCCATCAAGCAGATAATAAACACCCGGCTAACAGTGCTCTCCCCCCGGCCACACTCCGGAGTCCCTCCCGGTGGATTAGCACCGGGAGCTAACACTCCCGATCCCCGGTGTTATTCACGTTAAATTAGCCTAATAGGCTAATAACCCGCTGGCTAATTAGCTGTCACATTACGCTAACGCTAACTAGCCTCGTTAGCTGCGCTGCGAGAGCTAGCTTAGCATTAGCTTCCCTTTCATCTCCTCCCCCGGTGCACAAACCGGGTTATAATCTGTAATTCCAGAACCGAGCCCGGGCTAGACTCGACCAAAGCGGGGACAGACACAGACAAACACACACACAGACTCACACACATACACACACAGACACAGACACACAACAAGCGAAGGAAATCTCACCTCAATTAGCGATTAAAGAGCCTTGTTGCCGTCGCCAATCCCGGAATAGAACCTACTCCCCCTGTTTTTAATCCATAACCCGCGGTTCCCACGACGCGTCCGCTAGAACCGGGTAATCCTGCACATCTGGACCGGGCTGGTGTGTGTCCTCCCCCCCCCCAGTTTGTGTGTCTTTTGCCCCTTTGACGTGCTCGGTCCCTGTCCCCCTCTCTTTGTTCTGTAATCCAGTAAAATTGAAACTCATTCGCCTCCTGCTAATCCTAACCCGAGCGAACGACAGCTCCTATTGGCTGCGATCCCTCCGCGGGATTAACCTCTGGATAAGAGGGGGGGGGGGGGGGGGTCGATTAGATACATATATACATGTGTGTTTTATTTATTTAGTTTTGATAATGTTGGTCAATCACCGGGAGACACTTTGGTGCAACTTCCACACACACACAACAGTCAGTTCTGCATGAAAAGACACAAACACATTCATATTATTCTCAATCCTGTTAATTATTTTAAGGATTAAAAACTCCAATTAGATGTTATAATGTGATTAAATTGTATATGTCTTCATCATGTGATTTAGATTGAAATACTCAACGTGTCGTAACTCAATTGTTGCTTATTATCGCAGTAATTACACAAGCACTGTGTGTAATAACGCTTTTGTACATGTTCCATGTTGTAAACGTAGTACATGTACACATGATGTCCACTTGGCTGCAATTTCCACACTCACAGTTACTTTAATAATAGATACCTCAGTTTTTTATGTTATACTACTACCAATACTACGACTTCTAATAATAATAATAATAATTAGAATAATAATTTTATACAAGACAATTTATGAAATAAAGCAATAAAACAAACCAAAGTTAAAAGACATTTTTAAATGTATTTTTAAAAGATGACACTGGCTCGGCTTGTCTGATTGATTATGATTAAACATACATATATATATATAAATACGTACATATACAATATGATATACTGCGATTAAGATTTAAATCATGTATCATTAGAATTTTGCTTATTCCCAGTGTATGACCTCATTCAGGTTTATCAGAACATGCTGTTTTGTTTTATAAAGACTCCTAATCTGGTTAATTATTGCTGTTCATGTTAACATAGTAATAATCCATGTAAATAAAAGCTTTGATCTTTATACAGGATTAACAGAGGAACATCTGGAAGAAGAAAAATATCAGGGTGCGAAATTAACAGAAAAAAAAGAATATGCCTTTAAAGTTATTTTTATTTAGTTTCTTGGCTGCAGCTTCCACTCTCACATGTCTGCTTCAATCCCTCACATGTTGCATGAAGGTGGTTTTTCATGTGTTCGCTGCACATTCTCCAGATTATTTATAATTATAGGATTATGATCCGTCCAGAGCAGATATGTGGCAGCTCCACGGATCTTCTGGCCGTTGCTCTTGTGATTGCCCGAAATAGACCATGTCAAGTTTGATGTAGGGCAAAGTTCAGGTCCTGGGGGGAAACGAAGGAACACATCGTTTTCTTTTAGCTACAAAAAAACATATTCACACACCGTTTATAATAGAAATCTCACAAGAAAGCACATCTGGATCCACTGCTTCTCTGTAATCTGCTTCCTCGCTGTTTGTTCCCATGACTCACATGTGCAACTTTACATTTAAAGGTACATCTTATTAAGTCAGTAATTATGTATTTATTCATATTTCACCATCGTAACCAGTCGGCCCTATAAACTGAAAACTGATGGATGAGACCCAACAAATAAAATTAGGGATTATCCGACTCTTAACAATAAATCTAATCCGAGATTATCTATGTAATCCAGTGTATCTCTATAATCTGGTCAGTTTTATTTATGAAATATCAAGTAGGCTTATAACGATATTCCATTTACACTGGAACCTTGTTCATGCAGCATGTTCAGAATATGTTTCCTCTCCTGTTTGACATTTATTTCAGATTATTGTTACTAGAAAGAGATTTTAGAACCAAAAAGACCTAATGTTTACTGGATGATAATATTTATGAAATCTATACAATGGGAAGATTCACTTTTTCATCACTGTGCTGAGATGAGGATTTGAAAATCCTTTGTTTTGTTGTGCAAGTGAGGTCTTTTATTATATGTTAAACCTTATGAAAGGTTTACTTTTGATTTAATATCAGTTTTACAGGAGAGCTGCATGATCGTTTTTATATAAACTGTGAAAAACCCACGAAAAGACATTTAAAAAACGGATTATTCAAATTAAAATGTGTCGCTAATAGTAAAACCAATAACTGTGCCCACGACACACATTAAATTTAAAGGGGCATCTTATTAAATCAGCAATTACGTATTTATCCATGACACCAAAACTGATAATAAATAAAAAGAGATAAATCTGGAGGTTATAAATCCAGAGACTTTAAATAATTTTTAAATATCCAGACGAGAGTTAATTAACTTGGCCTCTTTTTCACTTAAAGGAATTATTACCTCCTGCTGTGGTCGACATCAGTTCATTTTAATACCAAATATTTCCACTAGACGAGTGTGTGTGTGTGTGTGTGTGTGTGTGTGTGTGTTTGTGTGTGGAATGAATTCTTCAAACCACCAACGTCTTAGTGGCGTGAAATCTGACGCTGCTTTGAATCAGCTCTTTAGAAAAAGATCCCAATCCGCCAAAAAACACACAGAGGAGACAAAAGTACGAACGAGTGTGAAATCAAACACCAGCCGCTCCTCGACCACACGGTTAATATTTAATAACTCAATCTCCGAAACCATTGCAGCAATAATCCAAAGGCTACGAGCCCTGCAGCTGGAAAGACCGTGTACAATAACCAATGGAAAAGTCCGGTGGTGTTATCTGGAGTTAACCGGCGTCTGACCCTCGTGTGTTTTAACCACGAGACGCTTCCTGCTCCGCTCACCTCTCTGTGATGTGTCCTGTGACCTTTGACCTTCTGCAAACACCGTCTCCTCACTCTGTCAACAAATGGATGAAGCAATATTTGGAAGACTTAACTCTATAAATGTTGATAAGGAAATGCAGATGTTGTCAATCTGGGTAGGGAGGCGATTGTTTGACAGCCTTTTAGAAAACTTTACAAAAGTAAAATCAGGTGATTCATTAAATATAACAATCATATCATATACTGCAGTTTTTTAATACTACTGCATGGATGGACTGAACGTAAACTAGCTCATCATTACTGGCAGGTTGTAATGGAACAGTTTTTACTGAATGAAAGATAAAACATCTGGAATGATTCATAGTATTCAGCCTGTGAAGAGCTGGATTCAGCAGGTCTCCGGGTTCAGAAACATCAGGAACCAGTGGTTACACAGACGTGCAAACGGTGAGACATTGTCTACGTCTCAATTCAGAGGCTGCAGCGTTCGGAGGCTGCATCTGAAGACGAGGATTAACTGTGATTCAGTGATGAAGAGGTAATGGTGCCTGCATGAGCTCAAAGCTTTAGTATCAGGCTTCAACTCAACCGAATGTTACAGGTGTTTAAAAAACCATTAAAAGCTTCTGGTTCCACCTGAAGAGAGGATTGGGTCTAAAATCATCATAGTTTGTCCATAATTACATTTTATCTAATGTCTTATACAATTTGGCATCAGCTCTAAAGGTCTTTGCTCACCAAATTCTTATTTTTTGTTTCACAGAATTTAGTCCTGAAAGCCATCGGGATAATTTCAGCTGATCAGAATATGAAATTCTCCTTGTTCCTGACAGCTTCTCAGGATCGATGAACCCAGTGTTTATTTTATTATTTAGAACCAACGGAGAAATAAAACACATCGGACTCAGTGTTCAAGGTTTCTGTGCGTGAGGATTTTTATTGGCTGGCGGATTAAAAGACAAAAAGTACGGGCTTCATGTACAAAGATCTCAAAGCTGGATCAGAGACTGAAAACAAAGATGGACGACATGACAGCTCCCTCAAAGTGAAGCCAGATCCTCACGACCGCCCCCTGCTGGCTGGCTGCAGTACAGGTCATACACCCCACCTTCTCCACGTTAACAAATACGACATGGACAAAACAAAACAAAACAAAAGTCAATTCGGCTGGGGGGAGTCGTCCGTCTTTATTTACAGTCGAAGATTCAAACTCATCACAACCAAGGATGAAACAAAAGTTGCTTAAAAGCCATTTTTTTCAAAACTGCCGTGTTTGTCTCTTAGATTTAAAAACATTCGGGTGAAGTTTTAGTTTTTAATACTTCCAATAATACAGGTCACTTTCATATTAGCACTTAAACAGGAGAATGGACACTTCCGGTCTTCTCATCAGATATGGAGGCGGCTTGCCCACAGTACGGATGATTACTACAGAGCCGAGGAGCAAAACGCAAAATAAATAAAACAAACAAAGCAACCGAGACACAAAGTCCTCACATCGTTGTCCGTCAGCCGTCTTGTTTTTTTTCTGAATTGTCAAATGTTCCTGGCAACTTGTGGATTTAAAACTTTCTAACTGTAAATCATCAGAAGTTGCCGATTAGCAGGATATGTCTTCACGTCCTCGTCTCGTCCGTTTTCCTGGTTATATTGTATAGAACTTTAAGCGGCCTTCGTGATTGGCTAATAGGAGCTTTCTGCAACGACACATAAATTCACTGGAGATAGAGATTTGCTGATTTGGTTTGTAACTGTCAACTGAAAAGTTCCATCGCAGGAATCAGGAGAGGAAATGTTGGACGACGTCTCAGTTCAGCTTCGTCTCTACTGCTCGGATCAGTGTTGATCCTGCGAAGTCACAAAGTTCAAACCTGTTAATATCGACTGGTTTTTAATAAAATCATGATGATAAACGTGGTAAAAGAGGAAAAAACAAACTAATACCAACATCTCGAGTGCTGCCTGACTCGTGATGATGAATCCCATTGGCTGAATTGGCTCCATGTGCCTGAAAGAAACAAAATATTCAATCATTAAAGGGTTTAAAAGACTATTTTGACATTTTGCTGATCTACTTTATTCAAAGTCAGACGAGAGGATATTTAACTACAGTAGCTTCCTTTGAATCAAAACCCTTCTCTCGTACCATTTTCTTTTACCAAATTCTAGTTTTCTAGTTTCTCTGCTAAACGTTTCCCTGCAGCTTTACCGGGCTTTTGTCCGGACGCCTGCGCATGGCCTGCACCAGCTGGTCCACCTGCTGGTTGTGGTCCATGGCGTTCCTCAGGGCGTCCTCGGTGCCGAGCAGCCGCTGGCGCAGGCGGGTCACCTCCGAGTCCAGAGCCGAGGGGTCCAGCATGGAGTAGCGCCGGTGGTCCGGTGAGGCATGTTCCCGGCTCTGAAGAAAAGTCACAATTCAAAATCGTGAGGGAAATATAGGATTTTACATTATTCATATATTCACTGAACGATTGGAACATGGATATATAGTATAATAGATTTTATGGGAACATTTTAATACCTATGATAAGTTTTTATAAAGTAATGTTTTTCATGTGAACGTAAACATTTTCTGTGCGATGAACAGTTTCATGTTTTCTGTGTCTCAATCACTCTATGAAAATAACTCTGGTGAAGTCACAGGGTTATCTCAGCTATAGCATTTTGCATGTGTAGAGAAAATAATTGCATTTTAATTTATTGCTGTGGAGTTTGAATGATGCGCTTGTTTGCCTCGGGGGGGAAAAGAGTCTAAAAGCAGACGCTTTAATGGGAAAATGTAGGATCCAGCTTGTTTTTGCAACTTAACCCTTAAAAGGGACGAAAGGTCTGTGCACATTCACCTTGTGCATCAACTCTAGAGAAACATATTCCAGATTTAGAGAAAGAACAGAATAACTGGAGCATCGTAGAAAAGATGCTCAGCCTGAATTTATACTTTAAAAACTAGAATCTATTAATATATCTATTCATTTCCTAGTAGAATAACCAATAAGCTCGTTAGAAGACACAATCTGACCAGAACTTGTCTCTGAGGGTTGGTTTAAACCTGTTTTGCTCGTTACACTCGACTTTCTGAGGATTAGCAGTCAGATTAGCGATGCAGCATTTCTCTGTTCTAAACTTTACCAGCAGGAGGAGTTTTTCTCGCAGCGTCCCGATGTCGTCCTGGAGTTTCTGCTCCTTCACCTTCCACTCGGCCTTGTGCACGTCCCGGTTCAGATCCTTCTCCATGTCCCTCGAGTGGCGGTGCGACTCCAGGAGCAGAACCCGCAGCTCGTTCAGGCTCCTGGGGGCAAAACGAGAGGAGACAAGGAACCTTGAATGTTTTGCTGAGAGGAAGAAACACACAAAGCCATTTTCTGTGGGTGTCTCTGACTCACAGTGAAACTCTGCCCTAAAGGATTTTAGGAGGAACACATGAAGCTGAGACCTTGAACAAAGCTCATTATTATTCAAAAGCTCTGCAGCCCATTATAAGAATAAGATGTGGGCCTGTCTGGCCAGAGGGAGCGGGGGGGCGGCTTCGCTCTCTGTTCATGTGAGGGAGGACGGACGCCTTCCTCAAACAAGATGTGCAGCTCCACATCAACTACATATACACAGAGCAAGTTACACATGTATTTATAAACACATATATATATATATTTATATAAACACAAATATTAACTTCTCTTCATGCTGAACATATACTCAAGCTGCTCTAATGGATGTTTTCATATGAATAATGCATCAAATGGTTTTGCATTAAAAAGGCAGGGAAGCACAACGTGTCCCTTCAATGCATCGATCACTTTAATGAGGAGATCACGTCAACGTCATGCATAGCTTGCAACTCTGCTGCCCCCATGTGGTCAGAAAAATATCAATCAATAAAATTGATTGTTGAAACAATGACAGGAGATTTTATTTGTCCTCTTCCTCACTTTTTTTCCAGCACTGCCTCAAACATGAAATTACATTTTTAGATCTTTCTGTGACGAGTCATATCCGACCGTGACTTCTTAATAATCGTCTTTCATGAATTATCTAACAGAATTTATGAAATAAAACACGTGTAACCACGTTCAAAGTCTTCTTTACTGAGTCGATGAGCTCGCTCCTTCTCCTGGACTCGTGTCAGGCACTGATATAACATCAGTGACATTACGAAAAACTGAAATGATCATTTCCTCCAATAACAATAACTCAGAGCGAGTCGGCCGCTGAATCTTTCACTGGATGGAATATACTTTTATTGCGTGCATCGTAATCGCTGCAGTTATGATGCACAGAGATGTTCGGCTGCAGCCAGCCGGCACTTACTGTTAGTGCCTGGCAGCTTTTACCAACATCATCATCATCAATAATGCAGGAGCGGTGTAATGTAGGTTGGCCAATAATGTAATACAATTAGGCCAATCTGAGTTAATACAGCGCTGTGGAGAAAATGCTTTGTCTGATCGTGAGCGTGTTTGGACTTAAACAAAGAAGCTGCAGCTCTATGAGGATGATGTGACTTCCTATTTGTCAGAGTTTTATTGAATATTTATCCTGGAAGTGAAGCTAGGACGTTAAATCGTGAGCCAGAGACAACGAATTCAGTCAGAGACAGACAGGTCTTCATCGTTTTCCCTCAAGAGGACGAGACCCAGAGAGTCAGACCTTTAGTTTCACATCAGTGTGGTGGTAACGTCGGAAAAAACAAGCGATATATGTGCAAAGCTGATAAAAATCCTCAGATTCTGATGGAAATCTGAGGAGAAACTTTCAGTTCATCCTCTCCACCTTCATCCAATCGCTCCATATTCCATATTCCAGGGTTGAGAAGGACTGGAAACTCGTCAAACTCATCATAAAGCTGCACGGATCAATATCTTACTACCGACCATGTCACGAATCCACAGATCATCACCAGAGGCTCCTCTCTAATTCGTTTAGCTGATTTATTTCTGTTTCCTTTCCTGACCCAGTGAAAATCCTCGTCACATGTTACCTCACCAGAGCCAGACGACAACCACAGATACTGAGCAACCAGCTGGTCAGCAGAGTGGAAACTTTAGCTCAGAAAAATACATATATTTCCCTGAGGAGATGGTGGAGACCAAAAAAAGAGCTAAAATAAGAGCGAACGTGGGATGAACAAATACCATCTTTAACATTTGCCATAAGATTTAAAATTGTTGATAATATGTAAACGTTGAGATTACACTTCCATATTGTTTCTTATCTTTATCCAACAACACCTACATTTTAATCCATCATATCATTAACGCCTACATTTAAACTCAACAGCATATTAATGATATTCTTCTTACACGTCTTTAGTTTAATATCACAGGGAATGCTAACTACTTACTATTAATTTTCACTTTAAATACTTTTTACTGTGTTTTTACTGTAAAGCCTCTGAACAGAATGAAAAAACGTGTCCTGACGGCTCCTCACTCTTTTATCATGAAACCTCAGGTTGTCAGAAATATAAGTGAAGCTCATGTTCCTGCTGATTCCCCCGCCCCCCCCCCCCCCCCCCCCTAACATCGACTTTAACAAGATGAAACATTAGGGGAATTAAACAGCATGATTCAAACAATATTGTTCAGGTTGACAACATGTGCAATAAAAATCCAACGAGCGCCCGCGGGCTCCCAGAATGTGTCCATTACCAAATTGATAATATGATGGATTATTGTTCATTACAGACTTCCATGATCCACACGGTGCTGCCGCAGATTGTAAAGTCGATGAGACCTCACCTCTCCTTCTTCAGCAGGTCCTGGCTGATGCTGACCAGCTGCCCAGATGCATCATGGGACTTCTTGGCGACGGACTCCAGCTCGGCCTCCACGCGGATCTTCTCCCTCGCCAGGGCGTCGAGTTTCTTCTCGCCCGTCCGGACTTTTCCCTCCAGCGCTGGAGACGAGAGGAAAACAACACAACGGTGGATTTTTACGCATATTTAAGTACATTTTTAAAGGGTTTGTGTTGATATATCGATATAGAAGAGTTTCTTAAAATCCTAGTTCAGTGCAAAATGTTCATAAGCACCTATTTTATTTGGATATTTCTCGTCTGCTCTACTTTTTTATAGTTTTTCCCGAGGTTCTTGAACGTTGCAGATGAAGTCGGCTGTTTGTAAAACTTAAATCATCTGAACACTCAAACAAATGAAGTCTAAATCTAAACCAACACATTCACACGTTCTTCAAAGCTCGTCGGTTTCACAATCTGAGCTCGTTTTGAATCCTTTGATCTGGAGGATCTTCTCTTTGCTGACGACAGCCGGCTGACAGATTTTCTCTGCGACACTTAAAGAACGCAGAAGATGAAGATGAATATGAAGATGAAGACGAGTGTCTGTGCGGTGAACTCGGCGAGACAACTCGGAAAGTAAAGTGAAGCCTGCAGTCACCAGACGTACAAGTACAAAGAGAGAAACACTAATACCCACTAATGAACGTGTCTGTTTCAAACTCAAACTGCCTGATGGGTAGGAAACGCTTTAAAACGAATATCAAGTTTCACCTCAACACTGTAAGAAAAACATGATTTAAAAATAGACACAAAAACACTGAGAGAAAAGACCGAATCCCTCTAAAGAGATTCACATCTTAAATTAAAACCAGCAGGAGAACATCGGACGTCAGAGTTTTGAAAAGGTCACGGTGAAAAGGTCACCGTGGAAAAAGGACATTTACCTCCCATCTGCGATTTGAGGCCTTCGACCTGGGAAGTGAGAGTCGTGACTTCTTTTTCCCTTTTCATCAACTTCTCCATCGTTTCTGAGGAACAAGGAGAAAACAAGATTGTAAAGGAGACTGATGATGTTTCCTTCCTCTTGAGGGTTGTACAGGTTTATTGTGAATGTAAAGAAAATTCAATCTAAATCTTAATCAATCTAATGTTGGGCATAAATAAGTCTTAACTCCCAAAATGTCAAATTATTTCTTTAAAATCAAGAAGACAGAAAAATGCATCTATTTGTAACTCTCATTTGTATAAATACACATTATGATCAGCAACTTGTAAACTTATACAACATAAACGCTGAAACAGGAGTATTAATGGATATTAATGATGCTACAAGAACATTGATAGTACTGATCCTTTTGATCACGTTGTGGAGGAATAACTATTAACTAATATCAACTTCTCCATTGTTTCTGAGGAACAAGGAGAAAAAAAAAGATTGTGAAGGAGACTGATGATGTTTCCTTCCTCTTGAGGGTTATACAGGTTTAATGTGAATATACAGAAAATTTAATCTAAATCCTAATAGATCTAATATTGAGCATAAATCTATGTCTTAACTTTCAAAATGTGAATATGTGCACTTTCCAAAATGTCCAATTATTCCTTTAAAATCAAGAATACAGAAAAATGCATCTATTTGTAACTCTCATTTGTATAAATACACATTATAATCAGCAACTTGTAAACATACACAACATATACAACATAAACCGGAGTATTAATGGATATTAATGATGCTAAAAGAACATAGTATTGATCCTCTTGATCACGTTGTGGAGGAATAAGAATCAGACATATGAAGATATAACACATGTATTTTCATTCAACAACTTCTCCATTGGTTCTGAGGAACAAGGAGAAAAAACAAGACTGTAAAGGAGACTGATGATGTTTCCTTCCTCTTGAGGGTTGGACAGGTTTACTTGAATATAAAAAAAATGTAATCTATATCTTAATCAATATAATCTTGAGCATATATGAGCCTTAACTCTCAAAATGGGAATATGTACACTGCCCAAAATGTCAAATCATTCCTTTAAATTGTAGAATTCAGAAAAATGCATCTCACTGTAACTCTCACATGTATAAATACACATTAAGGTGAGTATTAATGGATATTAATGATGCTAAAAGAACATAGTATTGATCCTTTTGATCACGTTGTGGAGGAATAAGAATCACACATTTGAAGATATAACACATGTATTTTTGTTAATCAAATAAAAGGACTGAGATACCTTCGATATTCTGCTTCAGCTTCATCTTCTCCTCTGAAATGTCGTTGTCTTCTATCACCTGAAACAGGAAGAGGAGGAGAGTTGAGCTGGAATTCAAAAACAGACTTTCAGCAGGTTGGGTTTTCTGGCTCCATCGACTCACGTTGGCGTCCCGGGGGGTGTAGCGGTCGGCCTGGATGGCGTGCAGCTGGTTCTCCGTCACCCTCAGGGTCTCCTCCAGCTTCTGGATCTCCTCCTGGCTCTCGGCCTGAGCTTTCTGCAGAGCCTGGTAATCCGTCATCTTCTTCTCCGACAGCTCCAGCCTGGCCCTCAGCTCCTCCGTGCTCCGGCCCTGCTCCGTCTGAAGCGTCTCCATCTCCGCCAGCCGCTGCTCCGCCTTCACCAGCTTCCCGGTCGCCTCCTCCAGCGCCTGCTTCCCGCTCTTGAGCTCCGCCTCCGCCCTCCAGGTGTGGCTGCCCTGCTCCAGCTGCTCCTTGGCCTCCTGCAGACGAGAGCAGAGGTCCTCCCGCTCCTTGGTCAGGATGGCAGCTTCGATCTTGTGCTTGGCCTTGAGGTTCTCCGTCTCCAGCTGGTGCTCCATCCTCAGGCTCTCCAGCACGGCTCTCCGCTCCTGGGCGTCCTGCTCGTGACCTTCAGGGGCGTCGTGGCTGCTGCTCAGCGACGCCTTCAGGTCCTCCACAGACCGGTGGTGGTCGCTCACCAGAGAGTCAAACTTAGTCTGTGGAGGGAAATGAGGAGGATTATGTGGCTGCACTGGATGAATATAAGAGAAACATGAATTTTGATGAAACAATCTATTATTGCTGAGGTTTCCTTTACTGGAAGAAAAGTTTTGTTGGACACTTTGAATCCCTAATTTCAGTATTTCAACATTGTTTATCTGAAATCCTATTTTCAGTCTATTTATCCTGTTTACCCGACACATATATTAAATAGTCTATATATTTCCCTTATGTTAAATTGTATTTTTTATTTATTAAGTTTTTTGATGATGCTTCTAATTTGCTAAAAGTGATATTTTGTTTACAATCTATTATTGCTGAGGTTTCCTTGGTCAATGTCACAAAGGAAGTCTGGACTTTTCTTTACTGTAAGCAAAGTTTTTGTGGGACACTTTGAATCCCTTATTTCAATACTTCAAATTTTTTTAATGTGCAATCCAATTTGGATTCACATATACTGTACATATATTATATAGTCATTTTTGTATTTCCTTATGTTGAATTGTATGTTTAACTTCTTTATTACGTTTTTACTGATGCTTCTATTTTGTTAAAAAGTGAGATATGGCAAAACTCCCCAGATGTGGAACTAATGTCTTATCTCATCTTATGTTATTCTGTCTTCTAATCGTATATGATCATAGTGTATCATATGGTGTATTTTGTTATTGTATCATATCCTATGTGTAATCCAATTTGCAGACACATAAACTGTACATATACTTTATAGTCTTTATATTTCCTTATGTTAAATTATATGTTTTACTTGTTTATAATGTTTTAACTGATGCTTCTATTTTGTTAAAAAGAGATATATGGCAAAACATCCCTAACGTGGAACTAATATCTTATCGCATGTTATTTTGTCTTATCTAATCGTATATTATCTTATCTTATGTGATCATATTGTATCTTATGGTGTATTTTTGTTATTGTATCAAATCTTATGTTAATGCATCTCATTGAATTTGTGTAATTTGGTACTGATCCAAATATAAATCTGGACCCAGTGAATTTAAATATGTTTTCTAAAGGGACCATGAACGTCTGAACTTTACAATTTTTTTGTATGTGCAATCCAATTTGCAGACACATATTCTGTACATATACTTTATAGTCTATATATTTGCTTATGTAAAATTTTATGTTTCACTTCTTTTTTACGTTTTTACTGATGCTTCTATTTTGTTAAAAAGTGATATATGGCAAAACTTCCCAGATGTGGAACTAATATCTAATCGCATCTTATGTTATTCTGTCTTATCTAATCGTATATTATCTGATCTTATGTGATCATATTGTATCTTATGGTGTATTTTTGTTATTGTATCATATCTTATGTTAATGCATCTCATTGAATTTGTGTAATTTGGTGCTGATCCAAATATAAATCTGGACCCAGTGAATTTAAATAAGTTTTCTAAAGGGACCGTGAACGTCTGAACTTTACAGGAAGAAAAGTTTTGTTGGACACTTTGAATCCCTCTTTTCAATATTTCAATATTTTTGTATGTGCAATCCAATTTGCAGACACATAAGCTGTACATATACTTTATAGTCTTTATATTTGCTTATGTAAAATTTTATGTTTCACTTCTTTTTTACGTTTTTACTGATGCTTCTATTTTGTAAAAAAGTGAGATATGGACAAACTCGCCTGATGTGGAACTAATGTCTTATCGCATCTTATGTTATTCTGTCTCATCTAATCGAACATTATCTGATCTTATGTGATCATATTGTATCTTATGGTGTTTTTTGTTATTGTATCATATCTTGTGTTAATGCATCTCATTGAGTTTGTGTAATTTGGTGCTGATCCAAATATAAATCTGGACCCAGTGAATTTAAATGTGTTTCATAACCGTGTGACCTTCTAGTTTCTGTATTTCAAACATCAGTGAACACACACGTGACTCATTCACAGAACTAAACCTCCTGCTGTTGTTTGTATTGGACGGAGAGAAACCAGCAGATACCTTCCAGGTGTCCATCATGTCCACGTTCTCCTTGTTGGCCTGTTGGACTTTCTGCTTCAGCTCACTGATCTCCTGGATCTGTTTCTGCACCCCGGTCTTCAGGGACTCCACCTCCTGCTGGCTGGCTGCTAACTCCGTCTGGTGCTTCTCCTTCAGCTCGCTGCTCTCCTTGTGGTGCTCGCGTCCGGCCGACAGCAGCTGCTGGCGGAGGAGGACGGTCTCGGGCTCGGTGGCGTCCGTGGCGTCCCCGTCGCCGGGCGGCTGCGAGCTGGAGTCGCACCCCCCTCCCAGCTGGGCCTGGAGGGTCTTGATGTCCGCTCTCCTGAGGGCGAGCTCCTCCTCCAGCTGCACGATGCGACTCTGCTCCTCCACCGTGGTTTGCTGGTGACAAAGAGAGGAACACCCGTCACTGCACAGCGGGAGAACCTGCAACAGAACGGCGTCAGTCCAAAGGGAAAAGGTGACAGTGGAAATTAAAGAGAAAACGGAAAATCAAACAGGAAACGATCTGAAGGTTGTCGCGAGGACTGAAGACACAATCCAGTGCAGTCAGTGGAAAAACAACACAAACATACGTGGACAGCGACACGTTGTCTCTGGCTCCTGAGATACGAGAAGACACAAGGACTAACACATGAGAAGATGTATTTTAAAATTGTTATATTTTAAATAAACTAAATACTTGTTTTGTGGCTGTACAAATTAAAGGACACATAATCCTATTTGATTTTCATTTGATGACTGTTGCTTTGATTAATATTGCTGTATTTATATAAGAACAAAAAAGTCATGTGACTCATTTGATGGAAGAAGACACAATGACATACACATGAGTGCAAATATCTTAAATTCTCACATTTGAAATAAACTAAATACTTGTTTTGTGGGTGTACAAATTAAACAGGACACATAATTGAATCAGATTTTCATCTAAAAACTGTTCCTATGATTAAAATTGTTGTATTTATATAAGAACCAACAAATGTGACTCATTTGATGGAATGTGTTAAAGTCACTGTATCTGTTTTCATCTGAACTGATGAAGCCGAGGATCAACGTGTCTCTGTCCAAATATTTGAGCGGCTCAGAGTTTGTGCACAGACGTGGAAGATGAGAGGAGAGCACAGCAATTCTCTGATCATCTACAAGCAGCCAAGCAAATATAATAAAGCTCCGTGTATAGACACTGCACACACACACACACACACACACACACACACACACACACACACACACACACACACACACACACACACACACACACACACACACACACACACACACACACACACACACACACAGACACACATCTGCAAACATCCTGCACACACTCCAATCCCAATCAAAATGAAAAAAGAAGAGATTAAGGAGGAGGACCTGCTGCACAGTGCACAGATGTTAATTCCAAACCATCTGGGGAAACACTCGGGAGCAGAACCTCGGAGTCGCTGCTCGACTCGAATCAGAGACGTTCAGATCACAGCACAGCACACAGGAGTGAGAGAGTCGGAGAGGATTGTCTACGCTGGGTTAATGTCCTGGACAGCAAGAAGATCGATTTGAAGTGGAGAATTGAGATAGCTCGGGCGGGCGGATCAAAGCCAAGAACAAGATCAAATCTGTTTTTCACCTTGGTTCTCTTACCCAACCTCAAGGCTGCTGCAGCGTGAGAGCATCGACCCTGTGGGCAGAATCAGACCTTCACTGCATGTGGGAATCTCAGAGTGCTTTGTTATCGCTCATGATGGCTGCGAATTCGGCTCGTTCGGCTTTGATTTGGTGAAACTGTTATTGAGGAGGCGTTGAGGGACGTTCACCCCCCTGTAGAAACACCAGGGGGCGTGATTTTCAAACTGTTACGAGTCCGGGCATCTGAGCAGTGCAGCTGGCAGCGGATCCCAAAAACGGCAACTTTTTGTTTATGATAAAAACAAAAAGACAATCAACAGCAGCTACGGCAACAGAAGACGTGAGAAGCTGAAGCAGCCGATGACGCTGCGGAGGTCGAGGTGATGATGCAACACAGGGGTCATGAGGGGGGGGCGACACCACCAGGGAGGGGAGGGAGCAGATTTAAGTCTGAGTGCATGAATGATTTGCATGATTTGCATGTTTCTAACCTTGTGGAAGTTAAATAAACATCTATCCCTAACCCTTACCCTATATATTTAATAGTATGTGATATAGAAAAGTTTCTTATTTCAACAAATCCAATGAAAAGACAATAAACTGATCATAGTATCGTCTGTGCAGCCTGAAGCCGTAAAGCATCGTCCTTTCTAATTTCTTTATTTAGTTTACTTATTTTTATTCAAGATATTTCTTTGATAGGAGAAAAGCTCTGGAGGTGAAAATAGTCCTGAAAACAAATTCACTGTTTCTTCCTAATTGAGCAGAATCTGCTCAAACCAGCAGATTTCAGCCGTCTTGAATTATTCAGACTTTATTTCTTTATTTCTTTAAAAGACTCTGAGCAGAGTTTACTGGTCACAGGAGCCATTTTTTAAAAGATTCATGTTTTCAGAAAGAACCACGAGCTGCACAGAGCGGCTGAGGAAATCTGTGAGTACAGACTGATGAGTTTATTTTTCTCTTTCATACGATTTGTTGAAATAAAACTGTAAAACCTGAATATTAAAGATATTTAAAATGTTTAATCTTTTGATAAAAACAGCCTATATAATGTCATAGATAAATACAAATGAATTTATCTTATTTCTGTGTCTGTAGCATCAGAACAGACGTTGATCCAGATTTTTTATATATTATTAGAATTTATTTAGAACTTTTGCAGAACCCGACTGATATAGATTTTGGGTGCAGGTGTTGATAAAAACACACATATACATAATTTAACAATGAACCCTAAAATGTGATTATGTAAAAAAAGGTGTGATATGAATTTATATCATTATATAAAAATAACCAACATACGTAGAACTTGAATCAAGAAAATGAACATAGTTTAACGTAAAATGCAAATGTAAATTAACATATTGCATTATCTTTTATTCTGTATAGTTTTGTTCATTTATTTTATGTGTTTCAGATCGGTTGGGCTCTAAACGAGGATTTTAAATGATTCTTTATGTCTCTAGTTTGCTTTGACAGGTTGAGTTTGACTTTGACCTGTGTTAAAGTTATAAATGTGAGATGTTAAAGTTCTAAATGTGAGTTTCTTTTCCATCAACACAGAAGCAGCCGGATGCAGAACCACACAGAACAGCAGCTGCAGGCAGACACATGGGCCGGGGCTCTGTTTACCCTCCTCCTCTCTAAGTCTTTGTGAAGAGCCTCTGCTCTCGACTTTTCAAGATACAGACTCTGCTCAAGCCGACGGATATGGGCATGTTCCATTTTCGTCTGTGTCTACAGGGAGAGACAGAGAGAGAGAGAGAGAGACTCAAAGGGAGAGAGGACCCGTGAAGACCGGAGGGGAAATGGATTGAGATCACAACAACCGTCAACAGAGGATGAAGCGTCGTGGACGGCGAGAACCCAGTGGATCACGTGATGGGAAGATGTGAGGAAGAGGAGGGGCTAACCTCAGAACCCACTGAGAGAGGTCGATTTCAGACCCTCAACTCTTTTTTAAAGTTATCGTCTATGTGATAATGGTGAAAAACTACGGAGCTCCAGCAACCAACTGCTTTAAAGATGTTATAAACATTCACTTACGTTTTCTTTCACTGAAATATGAATTTCCTACGACAACAAGGTTTTGTTTTCACACTTAATCGGAAAGATTACGCAATTAACCACACAACAGATTCCCGATGAAACTCGATGGAAGGATTTAGTTTGGGTCAGCGAAGAACCGCTTTGATTTTGGTGTGTATCCGGACAAAGGATCAGATCCAGGGTTATTTTATTATATCATATCTCATATATATCATATCTCCCAATTCTCAACTAAATTCTGTGTTACATTAACACACATAACATAACACTATATTGCATATTGCACATCCCCATTTCTCTCCTGCTTTGCATTTTACTTTTTATTTAACTTTTTATATCTTGTATATATCTGTTTTGCATTTTACTCTTTATTTAACTTTTATGTCATGTATATATATTTGTTTTATATACAATTATTTATTTCTTATGTGAAGTAGTTATTGTGTTTCTATGCTTTATGTTAAATGTATGCACCTTTTTACCAGAGAAAATTCCAGGTAGGTGTAAACCTACTTGGCAATAAATCCTTTCTGATTCTGATTCTGATTCTGATATTTTATTTTATATGATAGTTATGCTTGGGACGGTGCCACAGACAGTAAAGCAAGATTTTTTTGTATGATTTTCTAAAAACTCTCATGAAGGATGAGACATGAGCCAAGAAATAACTCATTAAATATTTGCTGTGGATCCTTTACAACTGTTGGATAAGGTGTTTCTTGAAATTTCTTTCCACTGATTTCCGAGGGAACAATCAATGAGAAGACTTATTGCTATTTGGGACTTAGTTAATTGGAGATTTTAAACTGACTATAGGAGTGTGGGTGTGAATCGTTGTCCAGGGGCCACTCCACCCTCACAGGATAAGCAGCCTGATGATGGATGTGCAAAATCCAGAGGTAGCAGATTTTAACTGTGGCACAATGGGGGGTTAGGATTGTTTTCAGCCGCTGATCGGTAACAATCTGAGGAAATTGTGGATCCAGAGGAGGAATAAACAGTTTGTGTGTTTTTAGAACTAAATCCAAACGGTAAATGATGGATTTGCTGCAGAATTTAAAGGCTTTGCTGCAGATCTGATCTCTACTGGTTGTGTTTTCATGGGATTCACAAACCATGGAGAATATATCACTGTGCAAAGCCTCCGTGCAGCTGGAACATTCTGCAGGAATTCACTGCAGGCGACTGCATGTGTAGTTTCCTTAGGATAATCTGTCTCCTCCTGTCCTGCTCTCGTTTTAGCGGTAAGAGATTTCCCTTCACTGCAGAATGTGGAATCACAAGCGTGTGTTTGTCGGTGCAAACGTCCGGCGGCTAAGTGCAGCGGCCGACCAGATGCGTATTAAGAAATCACCAAATTAGATTTACCTTCCATCCAGCTTCTTTCTCTCCCGGGACAGACGCTCTACTTTATCTAATGGATTCCAGACTTTCCTGCCCGGCTTAAAAATTGGATGCGAGTTCACGGGAGTCAGCAATTTATTTGTGGGTTTCTTAAAGCCTCACAGTTTGTTTGAATTCGGTCCCAAAAACATGCAGAGACTGAAAGGCTGTCAATCAAGTGCTCGGGGGGGTTCGAGTCCACATCATCTTCCCAAACACACATCTGCTCTGCATGTTTAAACACATGAGACATTTTGTCTTTTTGTCTCCAGGGTTTGAATTATACCGCCGATGCCTTTCTGTGTTATTACAGCGTTAAAAAACAGAAACTACTGAGAAAATTGAATGTGAATTAGTGAGATTAAAACACACATGTTGGATTATTGATGGATTATAGATTGAAATCCAGCTGGTGATTACCTCCAGGTCTCCTTTGGTGATGCACTCCTCCTCCACTCTGAACTGCAGGTCCTCAACTTTCCTGTGAATTTAAGACGTTTCAGATGAGGATCAGTTCTGTTCTGTTGACTAATCCTTCATTTGTGTCTTCACCTGCTCTGACTGTTCATATTGAAAATGGATTTTTCCAAACTTTACTGATCCTAACCCCACCACCTCCCGGACGTGATGTCATGAGGAGGAAGGAGCAAAGAAAAACACGATGTAAACCAGAGTCATGTGACAACCAATCTGTAAAATAATGATTTCTAGTGATAAGAAACAAAACAGAATCGAGTCTGGATGAGAGATAGATGCAGTGAACACAGCCTGTCGTTTGAGGTGAAGTCTTAACTGTCATTAATCGTCTGTGCAGCTGTGACGGGTCATGAAGGACACGTACAGGACATCGTGTTCCTGCCAAATATCAACAAGCTGTTCCTCCAACTCAGATTTCAAATCCTAAATATCAAACATGGAATTGTCAAGGTGGCGTCAGGAGTTTAAATAACAGACGACCAAATAATATTGGCCGACAAACAGACTAAATATCCAAATCAGATTTCTCTTCAGATTCTCTGGGGTTAAATTCCTTTAGTCTGAACTCAACCTGGACTCAGACTCTGCACACATGAAGAAAACTAAAGGCACATTTTCCAAAGTGTTGAAATATTCCTTTTAGATATGAGTGATTTTTACCTTTTCTCTTCTTCAAGCTGATTGGTCAGTTCCAGCTTATCTTTCTGTGTGCTGGCCAGTAAGGCTTTGACCTGCTGGAGGGTGCTCTCATTCTCTGTTACATACTGTGGACAGAAGGAGATCAAACATCTTAAACCTAACAACAGGAGTGTAATCCAGTGTTCTGTGACTGTATGAATCCCTGGAGGAGTGAGGTACCTGCACGTGTTGGGTCTTGAGGACGCTCAGCTCCTTCTCCACCTCACAGATGTGACTCGTGGCCTTGGCCACCTCGCCTCGCTCCAGGTCGCGCTCGGCCAGCAGCTGCTCGATGTGCTGCTGCTTCTCCTTCAGAGCCTCCTGCAGCGCCGTGGTGCCCGAGATCTTCCGGGCGTAGCGGGACGACGTCTCCGTCAACTTGATGAGGAAAGAGAGAAAAACTGTCAGGGAACGCAGGAGAGGAGAGGAGGAATATTTAAAGGGTAAAAGAAGGGGAGGAAAATAAAGGGAAGGAAGGAATTCAGAGATATTGAGGTCCATATGGTCAAGGAAATATAAAAGTGAGTAGGACACAAATGAGTCCTTTTCTGTGATCTCATGATTTCTGATGATGAAAATAATTTTTCTGTGAATCTCACTAAACAAAGTTTTGCTTTAATTTGATCAGATTCATTATTTCATGATCATCTAAAGGCAAAATCAGTAGATGTGTCACAGTAAAACTAATAAAACCTCATTTCACTGTCACACAGGCATAACAAATGTTATCAAACTATATGAAAATAGCTCCTACACTCATTAATAATGATTTTATACTTGAATATCCATTTATGGACATATGGGCGATGTATGTAAGTGCTGTTGAAAAAATATAATAATAATGATAATAATAATAATAACTGTCATTCATATACCACATTTAATACATATAATTAAGGTCAAAGTGCTTCACAAAATAAACAAAAAACTTGGGAAGCAGAGCATCACATTTGTAAATACAGCTGCAATATCTTATTTGGCCACTAGAGTTCGCTCTTTTAAAAGGATTGCAGCCTGATGCATGAGATTCATTAAGTTTGAATCATCATTCATCAACAGCAGAAATACATGTAAATCACTGAAGTAATTCTTGATTTTCTTTTCAGCTCCAATAAGAACTGGATTTTATTGATATTTCAGAATCTTTAAGTTACAGAACCTCACTTGTCGTCTTGGTTTAAACGGTTTTAAACGTCTGATGTGAATATAATCTTTTGTAAACCACTGTTTCTGTGCCTGACAGCTAGTGACGCTGGCTTCTCTCCTGATGAAGGCACCAGATCGTTGTGACTGACAGGAGTTTCCTGCGTGACCAGCCTGATAAATCCCGGAGGATCTGTCGGTGCCACTGCCAACAATCAGGCAAAGTGAAGGGGAGTGTCCTCGGGTCCGAGACCTGGCTCGCAAACTACAAGCTCCGATCGATGTGAGATGTCTTGATCACTTCAGTTTGTTGCTGAGCATCAGTTAAAGACATTAATCTCAGAGACGCAGCGTTGTTTCTCCTTCGGCTGCAGATTTCAGACGGTGAATCAGAGACGGAGGCAGAAGAGCAGATCTGCAACCTGCTGCAGATCCAGAAGCTCAGAGAGAAGAACAAGGAACATGTTCATCATTCACCTCTGTTCAGATCTGAAGAGCGAAGATTTAACCTGATGAAACTGAAAACTTTTAAATATCTGTCTCCAATCAGGTTCAGGTGTTTTTTCTTATACTTTTTAACTATGAAAAGTCAAAGAATTCAAATCTCCAAAATTCTTGGTTGGTTTCTACGTTTCATGTCCAATATTTGCAGTTTCAACTGCTTTCGATTAATTCCATTTACTCCACCAGGGAGGTTGTGTTCTCCTTTTGTTTGTCAGCAGGATTACGCAAAAACTACACAATGGATTTCAATGAAACTCGGAAGTAGGATGTGTCATAAGTCAGGGAAAAGTGGATGTGCATCTGACTCAGGAAGCGAATCCAGGAATTCACACAATTCATTCGACCTATGACATCACTCTCAACAGATTCTGAATGAAAGGTACGAGCGTGAGAGTGATGCTGAAGCAGGAGATCTGACTGTCTTCATGGAAGGTAACAACTTTGTGGCTTTGAGCGTTCATGTGGCAAATGGAGCTGAAAGTTAGAGAACTACCATTACTAGAGTATTAGTATAGCTTTAGCCCTGAAGGAGGTTTCCAGAAATCTAGTTTACTTCCTCACTCACCTTCCTTCAGACAAACGCTTATTCACTTTTTGGCAAAGATTCAGATGAGATCATCAAAATCTCTGTCATGTCAGTACGGTAACTTTGAACCAGCTGCCATGAATCTTTACAACAGCCTGGTTTTGACCAAAGTCTATAAAAACTCTTGCTACTAGCGACTGGAATGTGTGAATATGAGATTTGTGGTTTTCCAGGAACATTTCTTTGCAGTGACCTTCGCTGGTGACCTCACGGTTCCCCAACCTGCTGCCTGTGAACAACACGTTATCCGGAGCAGCCGTCTTACCAGTCCGGCTCGGCTCGGCCGCCCGCCCACGGAGGAAGCCACCGAGCTGACGGAGCTGATGGAGGAGCTGCTGGGGCTGTGGACCAGAGAGGAAACGCCCATGGCCATGCGCTTGCTCTTCTTGGCCTTGGCCGGGCTGGTGGAGGGGAAGCCGATGCGGATCACCTTGTGGATCGGAGCGAAGAGGCCGAACTTCTGAAGACACTGAAAGTATCTGGAGAGGAAAGAGAGGAAGAGGGTCAGAGAGGAAGACCTGAACACGGAGCTGATTTATAAGAATATCATATAGAATATATATATCTCCTGCAATCGAGATTTGACTTTTAATTTGGGGTTTTAACATTTTTTATTGGATAGAGTATTTAAAGTGTTTATAAAGGTATTTCAGTTTCAAACAGGTGTACAGCTTCTCTGGGTTTCTCATTTAATTGTCCTCAGATTAACTTTAAATCCTATTTGTGAAGGTTAGAAACTTTGGAAAAACTAGACTCAATCTTTGGTATATACTATAAAACAGGACTGCATCTGGATTTGGATTTCTACATGAAGAGCGTCAGTGACTTGGCCACTTGGACAACTTTTTATTTCCATTCTTGGCTCTATATTTCCAGCAGCGCTCCAAAATGTCTGTGAACCGACAATATTTCACCCGTTTTAAACAGTTTCCCACGTCGGCCAGGAGACAGAATGTTGTCAGACGCTGAAAAATGTGTGTGAATCCTGGAGGGTGAATTATCGCAAATCATAAATAACCATAAATGTGATAAACATCATGAAGAAACAAGCAGGACCAGTGGGATTTCATGGACGAACACATGAAAAGACGAAGGAGTCGATGTCCTTTTAGGGGCAAAAGCAAAGGAATTTGGAGAGTTTGAACCGTGTGTGTGTGTTTGTGTGTGTGTCTCTGTGTGTGTGTGTGTGTGTGTGTGTGTGTGTGTGTGTGTACCTTGTACCAGCTACTGCCCCATCGTTCTTCCCCAGGGGCTCGTCCAGCTCCACCCCGCACCACTCCCCCTTGGCGAAGTCCGTCTCTCCCATGTAGCGGATGACCCCCATCTTCGATCCTCCCACCTGGAGACAGAGAGAGAAACACACTCGACTGTCAACATTCATAAAAACAAACAAAAACAAAACAGAAACAATTAAATCACATTAAGCTGCTGATGAGGAATAATCAACACTGATTCTTAAATCATGTTTCAGCTGCTTGAGGATCATTCTCACAGTGGGTGTGGTGAAAACTTTACTTTGACAATAGTTTGTTTTAAGAAACCCCATTTCCCATGATCCTCTTTGCTTCTGTAACCATGACGATGCTGCATGGATCACATGTGTGATGACGTCATCGCCCATAACTTGTTGCATACATAATAATAGTGATGTATATGTATGGATCATTTACTATATACTGCTATTGTATTGGTATAATTACTATCATATATAAATATATATTATGTTATATTATATACTATATATGCTGTACTATTTTTATATACTGTCTAACAATAACATTACCGTCATATCATCAGTACTATTACCATCATCTTGCCACTGCACCTTATCTACCTATTTATCTTGTGTTTCTGTTTTTATTCTTTCTACCTCAATATTTTTTATTTTATTCTATTGTATTTTATTGTATTCAAATATACCGGCTGCTATGACGACTTATCTATCTATTTCCTTCCAAAAATAAGTGAGATATGTTTTTGTATTTTGAAATAATCTCTCTGTTATGTAGTTTTCCACAAAAGACATTTATTAACTAACAAGTTTGCAGAATAATGTTCAGAGTTAAATGAGCTGGTGTGAAAGTGGCAGAAACATCAGTGTGTGGATATGACACATGTGTTTGTCATAGATTGCTAAAGTGATGTGTGAGTGTTGTGTGTCTTGATGTGCCTGAGGGAAACTCGTCTTGAGTGTTGGTCATGTGACTAACAGTGCGTTGTTGTAAAGTGTCCCTCATGATGTTTCACCCGATGAGCCTCACCCCCCCACTCCCCCTCTAAAGTATCTTTATAGAGTTTCTTGAAATATGTGAATCATCAGCGCTTGCTCATAAAAGTCAAGGTGCCACATCTGCAGTTGACACATTTTCCCAGTCAGACTCAGTCAGTCAGTTTCCTGTTAGGAAGTTTAAATACACACACCCCCACACACACACACACACACACACACACACACACACACACAAACACACGCACACACACACACACACGCACACACTTGGGTCAAGGAGCATGCAAAGCTGACTAATGCATCTGCTGAATGTCGTCCACACATGGTGACCACATGCATGAGACGCAGATTCATCAACGTGTGCAGACATCTCACTGCGCAGTGTTTCCTGAAAACCTCCGAGAGGAACCTCCACACAACATACTGTACTGATTCACTTTGATTGACTCAATTTACTCATTCGTTTTTAAATCTTCCAGCTAATTACTTTAATTCCCACTGCATCTCTACCAGTAATAGATTACATTTACAGGGAGAGGGATCCCCTTCCCAGGCAGATGTGGACAGAATGTACAGAAGGAGCAACAGATGTTTTCCCACAACATCTTCCCACAGATTAGAATTTGATACCAATCGTTTATTTAATCTGTAAAGAACCATTTAAAATGAAAGTCCACTTCCTGCTGCTGTTTATAAACACACCGAGGCCAGAGAGGAAAGTGCTGAGTCACTGGTCAGGAACCTGCGCTGGTTTGCTGTCAGCTTGTTTGTGTCCTGTCCCAGTGACTCAGTGTCAGAACAGCAGCAATGCTGAGACACAGGTCAACACCGGCATCCATCTTGGCTCCTGTTGTTTCCAATCCAATCTAAAAGCTGCAGGAAAGTGATTCTGCAGAGGAGATAAATCCTGGAGCAGGATCCTCTGGGTTTCAAAGACACTAGTGGTGAATGTAAACTCATGATGTAAGACTGGTTAATGTCAAATCAATATAGATTATATCTCCGGTTCTATTGATTTGAAAGAGTTGAAGCATTACCTCACAACATGACGTCATGACGACATCATTCCTGAGGAAACAAGGTAATAAATCCACACGACTGATTCTTATACGACTGAGTTCTGCCTGATGGGAACATTTCACTGACTCACGGCCATTTCTGTGGCTTTTCCAAAAATCCAGATAAACACCAGACGCATCACATGCAAACCCACAGAAGGGAAAACGCTCAATTTAACCTCCAACAAACTGTTCAGACGGCCTCTGGTCCACAGCTCGTGGAGAGGAGGCGTCAGAGGAGACTTCAGAAGGCCTAAGATATAATCATGTAATCAGGCTCTGAGGCTGTTTTGGGAAATTGTTTCTGTTCTCTTTTAAAAAGTTTTCTAATTTCTCTTTAGGCACTTATCAGAAATTCAAGTGTTGACCTCGGCTCAGGATCAGACCAAGACCAGGACCAGGCTCCACAAGGTCGTAAGTCTCCATCAAACACAGCATCAGTCCCTCTAGGTGTTCCTGACATATTACATTCACAATAATATAAGGTCACTGGGACCTTTGACCTTTCAAATCAGTTTAACATTGAGTCCAAGTGACTTGAAGTTGGTCAAAATCTGAAAATATTCCCTAAAAACGTCACCATTGACTTTCTACCATCCAAAATCCAATACGTTAATCCTTGAGTCAAATTACACGTTTGTACAAAGTCTGACAGGATTCCCTTTACGTGTTCCTGACATTTTGCATTCATAATAATATGAGGTCACCGTGAACTTTGACATTTCAAATCAAATCAGTTTATCTTTGTGTCCAAGTGACTTGAAGTTGGTCAAAATCTGAAGATACTCCCCAAAACAGACCATTATATTTTACCATCAAAATCCAATCAGTTAATCCTTGAGTCCAATTACACGTTTGTACAAAGTCTCACAGGATTCTCTGAAGGTGTTCTTGAATTATTGTGTTCACAAGGCAAAAAATATGTTTCATAAGGTGACAGGGACCTTAACCATTGATCACCAAAATCTAATCAGTTCATCTTTGAGTCCATAGTGAATGTTTGGACCAAATTTGAAGAAATTCCATACCAAAAACCCACAAACATAACGTCCTTTAAAACGTGAATAAAGACAAGGAGTCCTACTTTCACTTAATTCAACACCAATGTGTAGGCGGAGTGATTCTCTTTGTGCCTGTCTCGCTCCTGCTTGAGTTGTGTCTCCGACGCTGCAGGTGGAGGACGGCAGCACGTCCACGCCCCCCCCCCCCAGCCAGATGGATTACATGGGAGAGGCTTTGGAAATAGATGGATCCACTGATCAATGTGTCAGCAGTGGTCTCCCTCTCTCTTAAGTGCTGAAAGTAATCCGGAGTGATTTACAATATTGACCAGCAGGAAGGCTCCTCCTGCTCCAGCCCCCCCCCACCCCCCTTTCCCACTGCACAGTATCTGATGTAACTGTCCCCGGGGCCCGGCAGTAAATGGAGAGCAATGTGACCCGGGCAGAGAACATGGTATATACACACTCACGGGAACATAAGCAATAACACAGCGGATGAAAATGTTATTTCTCCAGACGTCTCCGTGGGATTCGAACCTGCATCAATTCTTCTCTAGTGAAAACCTGCAGGAGATTGTAATGAAACCTGGGATGGGACTCTGAAATATGATCTGTATTGAATTACAATAGAAAAAGACTCAATACATGAACTAATGTGACTTTAAATGGCCAGAAACGATATTAAAAACACTTATAGGTATAAAATCTATATAAAATAACTTGCTTATATGGTAAAGAGTTCATTTCATACGCTTCACACTTGGCATGTTTACTGTTGAAGGCCCGAGGAAGTGCAGTGTTGAATTTGAGGGAATATATTCAGTATTAATAAACATTGAATTTTTAATTCTCCAGTTCAAGCTGCTTCTACTGAGGCAAGGATCACTTTGTATAAACAGATGAACAGCAAAATTTGGCACAATGTGGGAATATATTATTTGTTCCTGTTAAGTTGACATGTCAACAGTGCAGCTCTATTAAAAACACATATAGGGAAAAGCATATATAGCATATACCACATTCTGGAGTGGACAATTACTATTTCTTTACCTCTGGTTTTATTTTCATTTTACTTGTGTTTTCTTTTTTCTTTTTCTTTCCTTTTTTAATTTAATAAATTATGTATGTAATCAACTATTTATTCTTATTCTTATCCCCCCTCTTTTTCTCTGGGAGTGAGCACTGTTTGATGTTTGTTGTTCTTTATATGCATTGTACACTGTACTTGACTACCATGTATAACAATATTGTATACAATTGAAAAATGGACAAAGAAAGTAACTGTCTGAAAATGCATATTGTTTTGTTGAAAACTAAATAAAAAATAAGTTAAAAAAAAAAAAAAAAACACATATAGGTATAAAAACTATATAAAATAACTTTCTTATATTTAAAAAAGTTATTTTTATAGGCTTCGCACTTGGCATGTTTACTGTTGAAGGCCCAAGGAAGTGCAGTGTTGAATTTAGTGCATTTTGAAAGAGCCATATATTCATTATTAATAAACTTTGAATTTTGAATTCTCCAGTAAACGCTGCTTCTACTGAGGCAAGGTTCCATTTGTATAAACAGGTGAACAGCTTCACTTCAGTCTCTGAGGTATCAAACCATAATGTGACAAAAGTGGGAATATATTATTTGTTCCTGTTAAGTCGACATGTCAACAGTGCCCCTTCTTTAAAAACACAATCTTCTTTAGACACTTTAAATGACTTTTCCTGTCAGATAATAAAAATCATAAACTCCTCTGTCACTCACCAGAACTCGGTCTCCGACCCGCAGGTCCTTGTCTCCTCCCTTCTTCACCGAGCCGCTGTCGGACATGTTGGACCCGGACTCGTTGCCCGTCCTCACCGTGCTGTTGAGCAGGCCTTCTCTGAGTGTCACTACCACCCTCTGGCCAGTAGGGGCTCCACCTCCACCCTGCTGGGTCTGGTTCTGGGCGGACTGGGAGTCGGTGGAGTGGCTGTCGCTGCCCTCCCCGGCCGGCTGGCGTGTGAGCTTGGAGGGTCTCGTGAAGATGCCCTGGAGCGCCTGGCACTCGAAGTAGCGCACGCCACCCACTGAACCATCGTTCTTGCCAACTAGGTCGTTGAGGATCACGCCGGCCCACTGGCCCGGGGCGAACTGGGTCTCCCCGAGGTAGGCGATCACTCCCAGTTTGACCCCGTTGACCCAGACCTGCTCGCCCACCGTGTAGTCGCCCAGCACGTCGTCGCCCTCCTCGGAGATCCTGGTCTGCGTGGTCGGGTTCAGTGGAGCGTCTGGAGGAGAAGAAGAAGAAGAAGAGAAACATGACGTGTTATTTGATTCACAGGGGAAATAAACGTCCATGTGCAGGGAAAGTGAAGCAGTTTTTCCCTCTTATCATCAGTTTCTCTCAGATAAAAACCTTCCTCTGTGGAGCGTGAGGTTGGAAACACTGAGCACATTGTGAGAAGATCCTCATTCACAGTCCGGCAGAATCGCCCTGGCAGCGCTCGTCCTGCTGGACCGTGGTTAAAGAACCCGGCTCGGGGGGGGGGGCAGCAGCCAACACAACAGTGCAGTTTGTGCAAAGACTAGGCATCGTTAGTCTAATTCCTCCGGAGAAGTGGGTCAGAGAGATGCTATCTGTGCCGGTGATTAACCCGAACCACGCCGCCCGGTGATATCGCTCGTTTGCGACATAGAGGAGCTGGAGCTCGGGGGTTTTTCCACAGCAGCATTAGCACGCGGTCTGCTGCACCACACACTGCTAGAGTCGGCTGCGTTTATCTGTCTGTGTGTGTCTGCCCCCCCCCCCGACACCCTGAGAGCCGGCCTGAGGCTTCGTGGAGCCCGGTGCTTCCGGCTCTATGCCCCAATCGCTCCCATATGCTGTTGATGTGAGTCACATTCTGCAGAAATGTAAATGGGTCCAAGTTCAAACGGGGTTTTAACTCGTGTTTAGGGTTGCAAAATTCCGGGAATATTCAAAGTTGGAAACTTTCCATGGGAATTAACAGGAATTAACGGTAATCAACTGGAAATGTTGTGGGTAATTTATACTAACTGTATTTACCTTGTCATATACAGACATAAATATAAACATTTTGTTTTGTCATAGGCTGATTTGAGCCCTGAGGAAACTTTGGGCACTTGACTATATGCTTCTGCATCGTTGTGTCATTCTTAACATAGGTCTTTGCACAGTATTTGCAAATGTACACAGCCTTTCCTTCTACATTGGATGAGGTGAAATGTCTCCACACATGAGAGAGTGCACGTGGCATTGTTCTGTAGAATAAGATGAGAAAAAAGTTTGTAAAAAACACTAATGCGGTGCTAGAGATATAAATAGTTAGCCAAACAATTGGAATCGTCTGTGAAAATATTTTATAATTGATGGATAAATGAATGGAAATAGGCTAGATGAACAGATGAACAATCAATCAGAAATTTACCGGAAACTTTCCGCCCCTTTGCAACCCTACTCGTGTTATTTCTTCAGGAATGTGGTTCCTCACGTGGAAAACACTTGAGGTCAAACAAGTCCAGTCTCAAACAGGAGGAGATACTGGCAGCTCTCAGACTCCTCATCGATCGGCCTCAAGTCAGAATGGACGTCTGACGTGAAGCATCAGTATCGGGGGATGAGGTCACTGGGTGTTTGACCCCGGCCGGTTTGAGCAGCCGGATCCGTTTCCAGCACCAGAGACGGTTTGAAGACGCGTCTGAGGAACGTTCACGAGCTCACGAGGTCAAGAGGTCACGAGCTGATAATCAGGATTCCACTTAACGGCCATTTCATTCACTTTATGAGCGACAAGGGAATGAAGATTGACGACATGACAGCTCCTAAAAGTGGAGCCAATATATCTGGAGCTGACTTGTGATTGGTCAAGCTCCAGTCCAAGATGGCAGCGCCCATATTAGGGATGTCTGGGTTTCATCCTTTGTACAGTAGGAGGAAGAGAAGAGGAGGTTTTAAAGCAGATGCCCATATTTCTATTTATCCCCTTATTGCCTGAATTAATTTCCAATTATATAAAAAAAAATATTATTTGTGTTTTTGGCTGTCAAACAGATGCTAAATTAAGTGGAGATTGTTAGTTTCAATATAGCATATACAATAGATATAAAATGTAGGTATGAGGCAAATTAGCGACATTAGGCATAATGGGGCATAACCGTATTTTAACAAATTTTTCTAGTCTCTGGTATGTAGATTATTATATTGATGCTGCTTTTGCTTGAAATTGAATAACAACATATGTTTCTGTACAATCATTGCTGTTCCATCAACACAGTTGTATTTCAAATATAATATCTCAAAATAACTTTGCTGCCCAGTACCAAGGGGCTAGTATGTATTTTCCACTCCGACCACTAGATGGCAGCAGAGTGTTTCCAATACCTTCATGGTATGTGTAGTATTTGCACCATCAGGCATTAGTGGGATAAAAAGACCGGAATGGGGTTTGAGGCGAATTCGCGACATTCGTCTACAAGGGGTTAAGTGTTTAAAACAGTTCACTCTCTTGAGTTTCAGGGTTAAACCGAAGCCTCACGTGAAGCGAAGCCGCATTTAAAACCCAGAGCCGACCCATGATCTGCGTTGCCGGGGGCAACAGGAGAGCGAGGGTAAAAGGATCCTGGGCAGAAGGACGACTGGAAACACAGGCCTTTACTTTCACTATTGTGTTGGTCCTGCACCTCCCACCACCATCTGAATCCCACTATTCATCCGCTCGGCACAATGAACCCTCCACAGCTTCCTCCTCCTCCTCCTCCTCCTCCTCCCCCCCCCCAATTATCCCCTCATCTCTCCCTACTTTGGCTACACTTACACACACACACACACTAACACACTTTCTGTGGCCTCCTTAACTCTGTTTGTTTGTGATTATTTCCCACAAAGACGATTATAGAAGTGGTTGTTTGTGTTTTAATGGGAGTTTATTGGTCAGTGGAGGTTGATCCGGTGTCTTCAGGTCGCAGCAGCTGCGTTTAAACGTCTGAGCAGCAGGGACGGGAACAGATGGAGGGGTGGGGGGGGCAGGCTGGGCTTTAATGTTCCTGACTTCTTTTAATGTGTTGCTTTCAGACGCTCTTGTGCCTTTAGGTTAATCTAAGTGTGTCCATAAGGGAAACCAACGCAACATAAAGTGTATAAATCCTAATAATAATGCTGTTTCATTCTATGTTTAAAGGACAGAAAAGTGGAGAAAAACTGGATTTGTCCTGATTCTACTGAAGGAGCCAAACAGAATAGATTTGTGTTGATATTTAATTTACTGGGTCGTTGTGTTATGATTGCCATTGTTTATTAATTCATTGGAAGAGTCAGAAATGTGTCTTTTCCCACAGAGTCGTACCCATGAGTCGTAAATTAATTTCTCCTAAAGCAGATAACAACCAACATGTAGACGGGAGTTTATCTGCAGATGATTCACTTTTTAAAAGTTGTACAGACAACTTTAAGGTGAATGGAAATATGATCTGATGATATGGAAAATACACCTACAGCGCTTTTTCATTCACAAATCATTCACACAGTCCCGGATGAATCTGAGGATTCAGTTTCTTGCCCAAGGACACGTTCCACCTCCTGAGCCGAAGCCACTAGAATAACAGAGAAACAATCTGAAGCTTCAATAGATCAGAAAGTGGTTTATCATCATATGATCTGAAAATGACATCATGCAGAGTTAAAAAATGCATTAATAAGATGCAGGTATTTCTGCATCATATAGGACTTTAGACACGACCTGAATAGGCAGGAAACAGTGGCCCTGTGGTACAGTGGTTAGTAATATAGCTTCAATGCAAGAGGGTTCGAGTCCTACTGTCTTTCTCATGTTCTCTACATGTTCGTGTGGGTTTTGTAGTTTGTAGAGTCTGTAAATTGTCCATAAAAGTGAATGTAAGAGTGGATGGTTGTTTCTCTGTATGTTGGCCCTGTGATATGAGACCTGTCCAATCGCCCAGTGTCAGCCACCCCACCATCCCCCACCCGAGACCCTCAAAAGGAGAAGCCGTATAGATGATGGATGGATGGCAGGGATGACATCATCATGACGTCACTATGAGGTCAGAAAATGACGTCATATTGTAAAGTAATTCGATGAGAGACAGGAGTTCTATCTAATTTAGTTTTAAGAATAATGATATAATCATACGATATGGTATTTGTTCTGAGCCATCGTTATCACTATAAGCGGTTGATTCCTCTAAAGGAAGTAGCTTGTGGATGATGGTCCTGAGGCTTTGGAAAATCTTATAAGACTTTAGACCTATATAGACAGGAAACTGTGGCCCTGTGGTACAGTGGTTAGCAATATCACTTCAATGTAAGAGGGTTCGAGTCCCACTGTCTTTCTCATGTTCTCTACATGTTTGTGTGGGTTTTGTAGTTCTCAGGTTTTATCCTGTAGTCCAGAGACAAGCAGCTTACATGGACTGGAGACTGTAAAATGTAAATTGGAGAAGATGTGAGAGTGGATGGTGGTTTCTTTGGCCCTGTGATATGATGGCAGGAATGACATCATCATGACGTCACTATGAAGTCAGAAAATGAGGTCATATTGTAAAGTAAGTCAAATAAGACCACCTTTGTTCTGAGCCATCGTTATCACTATAAGTTGATTCCTCTAAAGGAAGAAGCTTCTGGATGATGGTCCTGAGGCTTTGGCCTCTTCTCACGATCCTCTCGGTCAAAACCAACAGACACGTGGGTTGAGGTTCGGAGCCGGAGGCCGGGTCAGTGTGAGGCAGGAAAATAATCCCTCTGTGAACTCACTGTGGATTCAGCCCTGTCAGATATTCTCTGAGTGTTTCATGTCAAACTCAACAAGAAGAGGCCCATGAATTAATCGTTATCATCATAGCACAAAGCCTCTTCATAATTAAAACACAGCAGATCTTCCCCTCAGTTTAATAAATGATAAAAACTGTGTGATGAATCCTTTTTGAAATCATGAAGGCGTCTTCACAGGACCGGGAGCTGGGAGCAGTGAACACATCCCTGACGCCTGTTAATAAACAGGAAGTGAGCAAACTAATGAGTTCACGAATGGCCCAAACAAAACTGTTTTAAGAAAAAAATAAACAGAGGCGAGAGTTCAGACGAGCGCCGGTCACGTGACCACAGCAGCAGCTGACGGGAGCTGTGACTTGGAGGGATTAAGGTTTAGAGCTGGTTAATGGACGAGTTCAAGCAGGGAGAAACTAAAACGACCTTCAGGCTCGTAAACTCGGGACAGATGAGAGAAAAGCAATTTGGGTTAATTCTCTTTCACAAAGGTTCTTAAAGGATTTAAACAAAGCACGGAAAGAATATTTGTACTATGATGAGACGGGTTTAGAGGCATCATCTGAAAACACATTCTTTAGAGTTTCTTCTTCCTTTTAATATGATTATTTTAGTTTTCAAGATCTTTGAAGATGAGGAAGTCTTACTGTAATTTAAAATTCACAGCAGGTAGAAGGTTCACATCCAATCATTATAAACTGCAGTACCACAGAAGTACTTTAATACTTCACAGCTTAGTCTCTCCCTGTGATACCATTACTAAACATAACATCACACTAGAGCTGCACTCAGTGGAGCACACCCCCCCCGCCATGTCTCCTAAAACTGAATCAAGCCGTATATCTAAAGCCACATTGCTTCCTCTCAGCTGCACTTTGCTGGTACTTACAGGTGTGTAGCTCTATTAGTTATCGTAGAGTGGCTGAATAAAGCCTATACACGCCTTATGAAATCACGTTTAAATCCATTTCATCTGCATCGAATGGTAGAGAGTCCCCTAAATGTGGCTGATTTGTATTTATCAAGATCCGTGAGTTATTCCCGGGGAAATCTGCGAAACTGTCAAAAAACAAAACTGTGTGAGATTCATGTCTTATGTGACGGAAACAACTTGTGAAGCTGTAATTGTGTGTTTTTTTTCTTTTCTTCCATGAAATTCCACATCCAACGTGAACCCTGATTCACTTGTAGCTGCCTCTGATGAAAAGGCACAAGCAGGGCACTATCAGCCGAAGAAGGGCGACTATTCTTCTGGGGCGTTTGCTTCAGCTGCAAGGGAAAGCTGTAATTTAGCAGAAGTGACGTGTGCGTGTGTGTGTGTGTGTGTCTGTGTGTGTGTGTGAGTGTTTTTGCTGTGCTGTTATTCAGTAGCTGAAGGATCAGAGCCACGATGAATTATAACTCTGCTCATATCTTATACTTCTGTTATTTTAAGGACAGAAGCCAACAGAGATTTAGCTTCGCCCTCAATACTTTCCAACTTTCTTATCCTGCATCTCAAACCGTAAACTTCACTTTACAGTTTTTCCTAAAACAGCTGGGCATCGTAGTTTCCTTTCACTCAAAGAGGAGTAAACAGTCTATTTCAAAAGAATCGTGTGTGTTGCCAGGTTAGTCATTTAGATTAGATTTATTTATTCCAACATTTGCTGTACGTCCCAGTGACGGAATCCTTTCGGTGAAATACAGCCATAGACATTTATTGTCGTGTCCTCTGGAGTTGGAGCTCACCACTCTGTAATTGCCGGCTGCCAGAGCCGTGTAGAGGGTGTGTTGCCACCGGAGTTAAAGTGTAGTGTTAATAAGACACGTGTGGTGATGTTAGTGTTGCCTGTGAGCAGGGAAACTATTCCAGTACAGAGATCAGGCACCGACATAAGAAACCGAACTCTGTGCTGTGGTGAAGGAAACAGACTTCGGAATAAAAAACCTTAATAATTAGTGACGGGTAACTTGAGCTAATTCCTGATCAAGAGAACGCAGCACGTTACTGTTCTCAGGAAAAACAGCACGGAGACAGATGACTAATCGTTTGTGCATTTATAATAAATGGTGATGTTGCATAACGGCAACGGGAAACACAAAAGATATCGAGAGGCTACGCAAAAGTGATGTTTTTCTGTCTTTTCTCTGACATTTCAATCCAACGAGAACTCGCATTTGTTTGAAGTAACTTTACAACAAGAGAGAAAAAGCTGCAGTGGAAGATGAAGCTACAGAAACCAGCTTCTGTGGTCGAGCTCCAGTGAGTCACAAACACAAACACACGGTCTGACCCACTTCCGGGGATGAGAAGGAAAACAAGTGGGAGAAAGAAGTTTCCTGTCCTGTTTTCCACGGGGTCAAGAGGAGGAAGTGACTTACTGTCTTTAGGGGGGACGGGGCTGGAGGCGGACCCCGATGAGCTCCTTCCCACTGGGCTGGAATGCTTGGGCCCGCGGCCAGGGATCTTCAGTCCGCTGGACTTGAGCATGTTCATTCTGTGGCGGCGGGGGGGGGGGAAGGCCCGGGGACCTGAGAGCTCCTCCCTGGGCGATGAAGGTCTGTGGATCAGGCACTAGACGTGGGAGTGGTGGCTGTCGCGCTCCATGTTGGGCTGTCAGGAGAGAGAGAGAGAGAGAGAGAGAGAGAGAGAGAGAGAGAGAGAGAGAGAGAGAGAGAGAGAGAGAGAGAGAGAGAGAGAGAGAGAGAGAGAGAGAGAGAGAGAGGAGGGATGAGGACGTTGCACATATGGGAACAATTGACAGAATATGTAAGAGGCAAATAGGGAAACTACCACATGTGTGTCAAACCTCCACATCTGTATGACTGGACTAGACTGGACCACGAACATGGAGGCTGACAGGATGTGAAATATTTATCTCAGAGTTTGTTTGGAGGTAAAAAACAAAACCTCATTGGCCGACGCAACAGGATTTGTTTACGTTTATGAGTCAGATGAGTTTCACCATCTTGTGAAAAGTAACACTTTGCCTCAAGGGTTTTATTTCTGGATATGTTCTCATGGCTTTCTTCCCACATGGCTCTACTAGACTTCTTCTGTTGTGCCCCTGAGCAAGGCAGGGAAGCCTCAGCTCATTAGTCATCAACCTTAAGGCTGGATGAGAACAGAGAAACTCCATCAGACCAAACATGACATATGGTTTAGTCAGATTTCCATAAAACTTGGTCGGAGGAGGAGACAAGAGCTGAAAAAGAATTTTGGGCCCAAATCCAGATGTGTTTTTATCACTTTCTTTGACATTGTGAGATATAACACGTTTATTTTTACTTTTTCATTAATTTCCCAGAGAATAATTCATCGTTCTTGATGAGAAACCAAATCCGACATATTTGGGAGACTGATATCTACGAGTGTTTGGTTCAGCTTGATGGATTTAAAGGGCTGTTGGGCGTGAGTGGACGTATACATTCTCCTGATTGGCATTAGAGTTTTTTTGTTTGTTTGTTTGTTTGTTTGTTTGCATAAACTACTGAAAGATTTCCATGACACCTGGTGTGAGGATGGGACCCGGGTCAGAAGAATCCATTAAATATTGGAGCAGACATAGAGAAATGTGCTCTATAGTCAGGATTATGCAAAAACGACGTCACTGATTTTATTGATTTAAAGGTTCAGGGTGTAGAATTTGGTGACATCTAGTGGTGAAGTGTCATGTTGCAGCTGAACACCCCTCCCCTCATCCTCCTCTTCCAAACATGACAGGGAACCGGTGATAGCTTCAGTTGTCATCAAAAAATCAAAAGGTTTAGTTTGTCCCATCTGGGCTACTGTAAAAAAAACATGGGTGCCTCCGTAGAGAGGAGCCGCTCCTGAGGTAAATATAAAGTATTTAAATATAAAGGAACTATTCTAGAGTAAAGAAAACAATAATTTAGATGAAACAAACCAGTGAAAACATCACTGGGAATATTTCAAAATCAATTTCTGCCAATAGTAGTTTCCCCTAAATCTCACTGAACCTTTAAGGAGGCGGATCAAGGATTTATTTTCCACTTTCTTTAATGAGAAAGGACAGTTTTTTATTTACGCTTTCACCAATTTCCCAGATAACAATGAATCAATATTGATGAAAATTATCAGACCTATTTATTGGACTGATCTCTTTGAGTGTTTAAGCGAATTCAAAGGGACTTGGTGCAATAAGAGTATTTAAGATTGTTTTTGACTATTTTTACATTAGCTTCGTTCATTAAAACACCTGAAAATCCATCTGAATACATTTAAAATCATGTCATTAATAAGAATAATACAGATTTGAATCATTAGTCACTGTTATCATTAATAACACCCCAGTTCTTCTAATGCTCAACTTATCAATTTCCACACGCAGGCTGTGAATATGACAGAAAAGCACAATGTGGGCCGGTGGCCTGCTAACCACTGCAGAGACCACCAAGCAGATACAACACCAGTACAGCTGATAATAAACAACACACATCTGGATGAGGCTTTGCAGCTGGACCCTGGGCACCAGGGGGAGAAAGGGACAGATTCCAGGCATCTCAAGTGCAGATTATGACATTTTTACATCTATAAAAGCAATAAAAGCCCAGTGAGCCAGTGGTGGATGATGGTTTTATCTGGGATTTGGGTTGGGATGGAGGCCTCGGAGTGGTTTCCACCCACAGGCCTCCTCCTGCATGCCGCCTGATCCCAGTGAGCACAGGGTGAGGGGATGATGGTGCACCTCCACCACATGCAACACAGTTTGATCCATTGTTGTAGCTGCAGCAGCAACGTGCTCCAGGCTCCGGCTCCTCCGCTTCTCCTCCTCCACCCGGGCCACCAGAACCACCACCAGCCCCACAATAAACCCTCTTCCACACATGATGTCCACTCACCTGCCGGGGGTTTGAAATCCGAAGCTGCAACTTGGAGCCTGTGCCCGGGATGAGGAGGAGGAGGAGGAGGCTGCCACTCCCTGGGCTGCAGACCTGGATGCTGATGCGGGGGGAGGCGACGGGAAGAGCCGGCGTGGAGCTCCTGGCTGGGGGGGATGGGGAGCAGCTGCAAGCCGGGTCCAGGAGGCTCGGGTCCCCGGGAGGAGAGGACGGACAACGGGGACCGAGGGGTGGCGTGACGTGTAGCCGGGCTCAGAGTGGCCCAGCCCCGGCTCGCTTCCACAAGAACAACCGCAGCATCAGCGGGACTTAAAAGCAACTTTCCTCGGGCCGGGCTCCGGTGAAAAGCCGCTAACCGGGTCTGGAACAAGGCGGATCGGTGGGGTCCGGTTCTCCTGCAGCCGGTGGTGTGTTCTCCGGTGTTCTCCCCGGGTTCCTGGGGCTCTGCGGGGGGTCTGCCTCCCTCCCTGCCTGACTCAACCCACCGGCGACACGGAACAAAGGGGCTGGGAAAGAGGAGACGGGTGTGCGAGGCTATCTCGTCCCCAGCACCACACCCCGTCGGGAAATGTGCAGATTTAAACTCAATTGGGCTTTTCTCGTCAAAAAGCGTGACTCAGCAATAATAAATCAACTGTGTTAGCTGTTGTTAACACTCGTTGTTAATTCGGCTTCAATAAAAACTCTCAAAAAGACGTTTTTCTCACTGAAATCCTTCCATTCGTCCTGCGACCCCCTGTGTTCTTCACCTCCTTCGACAGCACGTCTTCACATGGAAAACATCTGGCGTAGCAATGATAAAAGTCTGAATTCACAATAAAACGTCAAGTGAAAACGAATTTACATCAGCCGATTTAAAAAGTGGGTTCCCTTCTTCTATAATAAGAACTTAAATATAATAAAAGTGCGATATATTTTCGTAAGTAAGACAGAAAACGTTAAATAGAGGAGTTTCTCAATTAAGTCTGGTACGAAGTTCCTCTTTAAACTGTTTTAAAGATATTTTAAGTTATTATTGTTCATTAAAAATATTAATTATAAATAAACCTGCGTCTAAATAACAGCTGTTTACACGTGAAACGCAAAATACGCGTGGGCGGGGCCACAGCCTGCTTTATATGGACCTCTGTGGCGTTTCCGGTCGGATTTAAATATTTTGATTAGTCACAGCAGCAGCACTCGGCTTCTGAAACCTCCTGTGATTGGTCAGATTCTCTGCTTGTGGGAGGGACCCAGTTTGACAGCTCTGCCGCGAAACAGAAGAACAGAGCCCCCTGCTGGACTACATGTGTAATACTGACACTACTACTATTACTACTATTACTACTAATACTACTACTGCTACTACTACTACTACAATTATTATTAATAATCATATTATGATAAAAAAAATCAACAACAATAATACACATTGTACATATTACATCAGCTATTTGTACTGGTACTTTTTAACTCTTAACCTGGGAAGGACCTGAGACTGTAAATACTACACATATAAGTAGTATACTACCCAAATAAGTACTCATATTCTACCCATATAAGTAGCTTATGTAGATGAGAAATCGTTTGTATAATTGTCCACTTATATTATTATATTCACCGATGCATAATCTGTAATTTTCTATGTTGTCTTCTGATCAGAATAAACCAGGTAATTTATATACAAACCAAGCAGAAGTCATTCTACATTGTGTAGTGTAGTTTACAACGTGTAGTTTATCTACAGTAAATATTATCACCCAGTACAGCAGGTCCACAGTATTGTACAAATATTTGAACATGTGTGTACAGAGATTGAGTTGTGTTATGTTTGAGATTTGACATTTGATAAAACTGGCTCCATGTTGCTGAGTTGTCGACTTGTTGAGGAACCTGATGAACGAGGAGCTGATGGAGTTAAAGAGTAAAGGCCAATTTATGCCTCTCCGTTTCTTCTATTACGGACAGATAAGACCGCCCTATCCGTCGTGAAACGTCCTCTCCGAGCGCCTCCGACAGCTTTTCGTACACGTCTGATTTTTCTAACTATCCGTCTTCATGTTGGAGACCCGACGGACCGCTCTTGGCTGTGATTGGTCCGCGAACGACATCATTTCCGTATGACGTCATTTCCGTATTTCCGGACCTCAAACTTTCTGTTTACATGTAGCAACAAACACGAACACAACTATGATTCTACGATTAATGTGACGTGTGTGTTAAGCCAGCGGAGTTGTCCGGCTGACGGTGGCTCGTTCGAGCACTGAGGGCATGTGTGCACGGTCACAGACGGTTATAACGAGCTTTCAAAACGGCGCTAGCAGGCTAGGCTAGCGGGCTAGGCTAGCCACCATGCTAACTGCGGTGGTAACAGTGCAAAAACCCGCCGTCACGACTTTAATTCCACTTCTATCATGACACTGTTTCTATAATACCGTCAGGTTAGAAGCAAACACTGGGTAGTAGTTAGTGTCGGGAGTCCCTGCTGACTGTGTGTGGAAGCTGGAGGGGAGCTAGCTCCGGGTAGCTTCTAGCTACATGTAGCCTCAAGCAGATTCAAGCTGTGGAATCAGCAACACAGTTCGGAAACAAGACCGGGGAACCGCTGCGCTAAGAAACTATAACATCAGCATCTTGACCCGCTGGGTGTCACTTTATTTAGTTCTGTTAGTTGCCATGGTTCAGTGTGTGGGAGGCAGGCTAACATGTAAACAGAGACACGTGGACTTCTTCTTCCCAAATGGGGAAGGCTTCTCTGAGCTCGTCTTCCGTTGCGCCACCTATGGGTTTGGCGGGGAATTGTTTTTAGACGGATAGTCGTCGGAGAAGTAAAAATCAAAAAGACACTTTGTCTCCCGCTGAGACCTCTCCGAGAAACGGATACGTAGAAGTATATAAGAGCCTTAAGAAAACACGACTGGGGGGGGAAGTAGCAACAAGTGGAAATATTAATGGAAAATATCTTAAATGACACAGTTCTGGGAAACGTTGGTGGAAACTGATGTTGACAGTATGGAATTTTCTGTGTATTTAAAGTATTAGTATGAACAACGACAGTTTGTGTTACAGCCATTTATTTTCCTCAAGAGCAAGAACAGCTGGAAAGAAAGAAACGTAAACTTCACAGACTCTGGAGAACATTTGAGACGTTCAGCCTCTGCAGAGGTTGAGCGGGTGAATGTGAGGAAGTTGTGTCCGTGTCCGTTCAGCCGCAGAATCACAGACAACGACTGACCCCTGACCCACAGGTCGACTCTACCCAGCATGCCTTGCATCGTAAACAGACAGTTTAAAGACAGGGTCACCTCCAGGCCACGGAGCCGAGGTGGAATGTGTTGAAAATACGTTTTCCCTCATCACATACAGGAAGTAGAAATAATCTTAGCTCTTTTTAAACAGAGTAGCAGATTTGTATATATAAATACTCAGTAGTAGTCAATACAATTAAATAAATATGTAGATCAAAGATTTAAAGGGTCAGAATAGATTTGGGTCTATTTCCTGTTGTTCTGCTTTGTTTGTCAGATAACGTCAAATCAAGTCTTATCATTTCTGCCAAAGATGCAGAAAGTTAAAGGAATCTTACTTTAAAGTTTTTAATTTCCCATCATCCATCACTCCTCAGACTGCAGCTGGAACACAGAAGGTTCTTTAGCACCATCTAGTGGCACTGACTAAAATCCTCCTCAGGTAAAATCTCAACAGCTGGATTCAAAATATGTTTTCTGTATAAACTTTACTCATATTGAAGTAGTCTGGCTTTTTTCAGATAAATAGAAACAGGATTTGATCATTTGTGTGTTAAATAAGAAAGTGAAGCCAGAACAACTCATTTGTTTGAGGATTTGTATGTTTTTCACTTATATTGAAGAAATATTAAACTCTTTCTTTAACTTCAACATCAAATACCCCTATTGTATATGTATAATACATATAGTAAGTAGTATAGTAAAAGTATTTAACCTAATAAATTGGATTTGCCTCGATGACAGTGATTACTGTGTTTCTCTCTGGTGGCACTGTGGTTAAATTACACATGATATGGTCAAAAGTTTGTGGACACTGGATTCTCTTTTTTCTGGAGCTGATGGATTTAGCTTCTTATCTTCACTGAGGTCAAATCCTATTGGACAGATTCCGATTTTTGTTTATGTTTTTAAAGTTTCTAATCAAGAGGATGTCTCAAGGTTATTGTGTTTTCCTGTTGAGCTGCAGTGGAGCAGTGGCAACAAAACAAGGAGCTGAATGAAAATGCTTATGTAAAAAAAAAATCCAGAAACGAAAAGATTACTGTTAAAAATCAGTGATGAAATCGATAAGACTCTTATTGCTTTTGAATGAAGAATGGAAGGAAAGAGTCTGGTCACTGGTTTCTTAGAGATTCTGCACCAAGTTGTTGTTTCTTATGCGATGATCTCGAGAGGATGATGCAAAATAAATGTGATAAATGAACAATATATTGGATTGTTTGTCCTACAACTGACCAGAAGTTGTTGGAAAGTTCAGCTGGACGAGGATTAAATGAGGCAGGTTTACAATGATGCCAGGAGTAAAGGATGAAAATGTGTGAAAACAGAGATTATCCAGGATTAAATGTGATTGTTGACTGGTTCTGCAGAAAAAACAATAAACAAGGGAAACATTTAGCATTTAATTAAATCTATTTTCTGCAGTGAAAAGTAAAAAAAAAAAGCATAAATCATGAAGGACAAACACAAAAGACACCAAATGAAACATGTTTTCATGGAAACACCAATAAATATTCATGTAATCTGTATGCTAGTGATGTTCAGATTAACTTTAAGCATCATTACAGTCAGTGTTTCCATCATTCATCCTCAGTAACGGATTTCCAGCTCAGCACCAACAGTACAGGACCTGATCTGCCTCATTTATATGCAGCGTTGCCATATAAAGCCCCTCTGTGGTTTATAATAATGGCTCAGTGTTTTGTGGGTGTGTGGACGTTGCCCTCTCAGTCTGCTTCATAAGGGGAAGTGACTGGATTACACGCTAATCCCATTATGAGGCCGCTGCCATGTGAGGCCGGCTGCAGGGATTAGAAAGCAAAGGGTGGAACTTCATCAGGTCGCTCCTGTAACTACACACACACACGTGAGCGTCTCAGATGAGACTCTGAGCGACGAGGGACCTTCACATGTGGGTATTTGTTTGTTCTTCTATAACTTCATGCTTTTGATTTAATCTCATCAGAGGTTTTCAAACTGCAAATACCTGATGGATGATGAAACACAAGCTGCAGCCAAGTCCGGTGTGGGATTAAAGGAGCTGTAAATTCTCATCTTATTAGGGCAGAGGGAAAATACAGTAATACACTGAAGAAAGTTGTTTATCATCTGTAAAATTAACAATTGTGTTGGGGGTAGTTATGTTTTCAATAAGTAAACCAATGATTATCTTTCAGTGTGTGGAGTCTCAGAGGTTTCAACCAGATGATTCTCAATATTTACATTGTTTGATTATAAAAATATAGTATTTACATGATTTTATATCTAAATACATTAATAAACTAAAATTAAATGTACTCAAGATAAAAATAGGAGCATTATTCTGTCTTTACATGATTAATTCATGTTTAAAAATATTAATAATTATTTAAAAAAATATTATTTGTCATCACAAAAATGTATTTAAACGTCTTGTTATTTCATTTACAAACAAACAAAAATATTATTAATTAATCATGTTTAAACACTGATGAAGCACATATTAGTGATAACTTTCCACTTTCATTCTCATATTGTATGATGAAGTATAGCTTTAACTCTGTGTTATCTATATAATAAGAATAATAAGAAAGTGAGGACCAGCACACAAACACTTCACCGTCTGTGTGTCTGAAACGTCTCTATGAGAAAACCCATGACTAAAATATGCAAAGATTAAATTAAACAAAAATAAAAAAACACTATTTGAAAACTTTTCTCCTTCCTTTTGCTTCAGGGCCTCGTTGTTTTTTGCCGACTTTAATTAAAAATAACTAAAAAACGCTCTCGAGCAGTTTCTGCAGAGACTCTATTTCCAGTGACATGAAAGGATAACTGATTTCAAAGCTCTGTTCTTTTTTAATAAAGTCAAATCTGCGACCATGAAACAGATTTAAACCCAACTGCTGATTTCCTGAAACGTTTATTCACAGGCTCCAGTTTTTGTTTTTGGACCGAGCTGCTGCCGATGCTGTGCCAAAGGTCTGTTTTGGAAGCAGGAGAGAGAATGATTAACCCGACTGGCAAAGAGGACGAGTGTGTCACTGTCAAAGCTGTCACTGTCACTGTGTGTGTGTGTGTGTGTGTGTGTTTGTGAGTGTGTGTGTGTGTGACAGGAGGTGAAGGTCTGGATGAGGGACAGACCTCTCACTCTCAACAAACACAGCAGAACATCTGAGCGGGACAATGTGCAGGACCACAGGCTGTGACCGTGTCCAGAGTCCTGCAGCCTGAGCAGCCTGTAGCTTCTGCAGCAGCATCTATGAGACACAAAGGATTGTAGTTCCTCCTGAATAGCACATGATCTGAAAGTGTGCGTTGGCTCCAAAGCAGCCAGTCGAGTAAGAGCCTTTTAAAACTCAGCAGTAGCACAAGAGCTGCGACTATGTCTGAGGAAACACTCAGAGTCTGAAACAGCCAGAGAAAGAAAAGTCGAGTTTCTCTCCCACTGAAGAAGCTGGAGCGGTTTCATTAGAAACACCAGTGGTGAATTTGCAGCCTCCCCTGGATCTTCATCATCGTTCTCCTCCTCCTCCTCCTCCTCCTCCTGTAACTTCAGCTGCTGCAGCTCGTCCACAACCTGCAGCCGACTCAGGTGAGTTTCTCACTGTGAAGCTGATTCCTTAACTTTGCATTAATGGTTAAACTGTCAGTGAGATAACGATCCAGGGATACTGGTTTCCAATTAGCAGCATTTAATTGATGTGTTGCCATTAGCACTAGAAATCGACGGCAACAAAACAGATTCAAACATTAGGAATCTGGAAATTAAGGACCAGTCACGAGCTGAAACTCACCAGTGCAGATTTGATAACTGTTACCTAGACGACCTACATATCAGTATTGGCAGTGTTGATTTAGAAATAGTAATTTTCATGTTGTGTTGAACCAGTCTGCTGTTGTGTTGTGTGTTTGTGTGTTTTTGGACTTTGCCTCATAGAACAAGTGGGTTTAGTTTCCCAGAAACAGATCATTGCCTAATCACAGAGATTGGAAGAGAACTAATTCTTTCACAAAACTGATTCAGCAGTTTTTGTGTAATTCATCCGTCTAAAAAAACAGACAAAGAAATGCTGAAACGTTATTGGCTGAGGTGGAATAACAATCGTCCACGTTGGCTTTGATGTACTTTTGAGATCAAAGGAATTTCTGACACCTGCAACAAACTTTGGTGAAATGGCTTCAAAAAGCCCAAAACTCTCACTAGCGGCAAATTTATCTAAAAACACTTCTTCATAATCCTTATATTTAGGCCCGGTATCTTAATCTGATGGATAAATTGAGAATTTAAAGAAGTTAATTCCATAATTTGCTACAAATAATGCACAGAAGTTATTATTTAAAAATGAACAGCCCTCTATCCATTGAACGTTGGTTCAAAGGAACACTGGCAATTGACTTGTTGACTTTGATCTTCTCCTCCACCCAGGCATCGTCATGGCATCAGCAGCTCTGGAGCTGATGGGTTTCTTCCTGGGCCTGGTGGGATTACTGGGTACCCTGGTCGCCACTGTTCTTCCGTACTGGCAGATCTCCGCCCACATCGGCTCCAACATCGTCACGGCCGTGGCCAGCATGAGGGGCCTGTGGATGGAGTGCGTGTACCAGAGCACTGGGGCCTTCCAGTGCGAGACCTACAACTCCATGCTGTCCTTGCCCTCCGACCTGCAGGCCTCCCGCGCCCTCATGGTCATCTCCATCGTCCTGTCCGTCCTCGGAATAGCCCTGGCGTCCCTGGGGATGCAGTGCACTCTGTGCCTGGAGGGCTCTCCGGTTAAGAGTCGCGTGGCCGGTGCCTCCGGCTGCTTATTCCTCACCGCCGGCTTCCTGGCGCTCATACCGGTGTCGTGGACCACACACGAGGTGGTCCAGACCTTCTACAGACCCAACGTACCCTCCAGCATGAAGTTTGAGCTGGGAGAGTGTTTGTACACTGGTCTGGCCTCAGCGCTCATCTCTATGCTGGGGGGGGCGATGCTGTGTGTGTCGTGCTGCGGCGAGCCGGACAATGGTCGTGGGAGACGAAACGCTGGAGGGTATCCATATCCTGTAGGAGGCGCCATGTCCGGCAGCGGCGTACGGACAACCTCACAGCTCTACCGCAATCCCAACCTGCAGGGGGTGGGGCTTAACCTGCCCAGCAGGGGGCAGACGCTGGTACGCAATACCAGCGACAGCACCCACTCCAGTGCTCACGTCCAGGGCGCCAAGAAGCCCACGGCGGCAGGATATGACATCACAGGATATGTCTGAGGTCACGGCTACTCCGTCACACTTTGAACTGACAACGTACATCCACTGTTATGTATTTATACAAAGTATTTAATCAAATGTTGTCATCACGAGACGCTGCCGCTTCGTCTTCTCTAATTTGTTGGTGGATCTTTTTATTCTCTTGAGCTTTTTGGAACATTTGTCAAGTAAAGAGAAGTTGTGACTTTTCACAGGAAGAACAGAAAAGATGATGAACAACAACAACAACAACAACACAACAGGGACTGCAACTGTTTATCATCTCCCTGCAACTTCTCTCAAGACTCGACTCTTATTTTGAAATTTCGCAGGATGTCACATCATTGTCTAACATGGGTAAAAACTAGATTGTTAAGTAGAAACGTCGTAAATCTGTTTATCATTTGTATAAAATATATGAAAATATAAAAGTAAAAAACTGTTGGATTTTTGTTATAATTTAATCATTTAGACTCTGAGCTGCTGACACTCAGTGAAAGGAACTCAAATGTACTTTTTTCTGTCAATATTCTGCAAACCAACCTTCACTGGAGAAGCTCCACCCGACTCTGACCTTTGTGATGTGAACCCAGTGAAACTCTTCTCACACTGAACCTCATCCCCTGAAACTCAGACCAGTTTTTCACGTGAAGTTTAACAATTTAAATGTAGCTCAGCATCAGTCAGAGACTGTTCATCGTCACTGTGCCTTAATATCACCAAGATCTTATGTTTGGATTGTAAAGGAGTTTTATTTTTTCACTTTTCTACTTCTCTGTCGATCGATGTAAACCCAGTGGATGAATTTACTGACTTGTTGTTTCACAATCAAAAAATCACATTTTCTTCTGTAATCTTTATTGTTTTATTCTCTTTCTTCATGTCGTTCTTATTGTGTCTTTTTTTGTTGTTGCACATCCATGATGATTTTCAGGGATGTTTTTACATTTCCATGTTTCAGCTGATTTGCGCAAAGCATCAATATTGTTTTTATTATTATTTTATATTTTGGAAATAAATGCAAATATTTCTTAGAGGCACTGTTTACTCATTTTTTCAGGCACCACAAATGGTTAAGTATGAGTCAGGCTGACATATCTCCAGCAGCAGGTGTTTGGATCTGGTATGGGAGAGAAAACACAGGTGTATAATATAATATAAGTTTAAATGAAATGTCGGTTTTAATCTCCTTGTTGTGGGTTGGACTTTTTTTCCATTTACTGCTCTAAATTTACTGAAAGTCCAAGTTTACAGTCTAAACATTGTTATAAGTGGCGGATGAAGGCCTCTCTATTCTCACTAAAAGATAAAGAGTGATTCCAGGCGCTGGTGTTGTTAAAGTGTGGAATGGGGGAAAGATCACAGCCCTGAACTGAGAGCAAACAGAACATCAACACAAACAGACCTGATCAAACAAAGCCTCGGCTCGAGAGGACGGTCGATGACGGTTTGAGTTTCACCAACGGACCGATCGTTACTCTGACCTGCTCCTGTTCACCGGGTCACTTTACTGTGATAGAGCTTTTAATAGTCAGTTTTAGATTCAAGGCTCGGAAGGTGGGGGGGCACTCGTTGTATTTGAATCAGTGCAGATGTTCATGAGTCTGTAATCGACCTTTCACAGGGTCAGAGAGGAGTCTGATGTGAGCAGCAGACACTGGACCTACAGGGCAACACATAAACACTTTATTATAAGTCTAATGGGTTTTATAATAGAATAAAGACACTGTATTTCTACAGTTATGTTCAGTTTTTAAAGTGTCCAGAGTCTTGAGGTCAGGTGGGATTCAGGTTATTTGACCAGTGGTGTTTGCTCCTACTCACTTTTGGAAGAATTCAAACAGAAACCAGCGCTCCAGCTCGTCGAGCTCGGGGGGGAATTTGGAATCTGGGGACTGAACTTGACCGAGGGAGCAGCAGAGATAAGTGAACTACATGGACCAGCACACACTGAAGCTGTGAGAAAGACAAACACGAGCAGTGGCGTTTTATTCTCTTTCTTTATTCTAAGAAAGAGAATAAAACGATAAAGATTACAGAAGAAAATGTGATTTTCTTGATTGTGAAACAACAACAAGTCAGTAAATTCATCCACTGGGTTCACACCGATCCACAGAGAAGTAGAAAAGTGAAAAAATAAAACTCCTTTACAATCCAAACATAAGATCTTGGTGATATTAAGGCACAGTGACAATGAACAGTCTCTGACTTATGCTGAGCTACATCTAAATTGTTAAACTTCACGTGAACAACTGGTCTGAGTTTCAGGGGATGAGGTTCAGTGTGAGAAGAGTTTCACTGGGTTCACATTACAAAGGTCAGAGGTCGGGTGTAGCTTCTCCAGTGAAGGTTAGTTTGCAGAATATTGATAGATGCAGTAAAAAGTACATTTGAGTTCAGCAGCTCAGAGTCTAAATGATTAAATGATAACAAAAGTCCAACTGTTTTTTACTTTATTTTATACTTATATTTTCCTTTATTTTATACAAATGAAAAACAAAAGTAATTTAAAAAAGCTTACGTCATGTTGCCAGTGGAAGGCGCCATCACTTTAATTACGTACAGACTCATATATCTGTTCAAGTAGGCGCTCTGATGTAGCATGAGCAATTTTGTGTCAATCGGAATATGTTACCACAACGTAATTTTCACACTGATCAGAAGGTGGCGCTATGACCCTGAACTAATATTAATATATGGATGTGTTTAGGTCACGATTGTGATCATAGGTCAGTAGTTCGGAGCCGGTTGGATAATGCAGAGTGGATTTACAAAGTACTCAGTAGGTGGCGCTATGACACTGAGGAAATAATGACACATAGAGCTGTAGTTCCTGATCATGAGACAGCAGTTTGGTGGTGATAGGACAATGTGGAATTATGACAACATTGTCTCCTTCGCCAAAGGAGACAATGTTGTCATTGATGTGCGCACATCAATGTTTACACGGTTTGAGGAAATGTCACAATGCTGACCTTGACCCAATTAGGTGACTGAGCTGTTTGGCACCCAGGAGTAGTGCATCAAAGTATAAAACATGTCACCTCCTGTTGCCAGCAGATGGCGCTGGGATTTTAAGTCATGTCTGTGAAAATGTCATCAGGCCAGGACTCTTGTCTTACATGTCTAGTTTGGACCCGATTGGACCAAATATGCCAGAGATACAGAAGCTCGTGTTTTGATGTTGTGTAATCAAACTTTGTTGGCACACCACGGTCACACCGTGTGATGAAAACAAATATGCCGAGGTACTTCATATCTCCGTCTTGTTGAGATGACATTCCCAGAAGTTGAAGTTGATCTGATGAAAGCCTTACGACAAGTTCGTCAAAGTACAAATGTGGAAAATGACCAAATTAGTGTCATGAATCCATTTTTCTAGATGTCGGCCAATAGTAGTGCCGGGGCTGCTCTTTATTGGGCCCTAATCAGTTATTTTGCCACGCCCATTCCTTAAAACCATCTGAATGTATGCAGGGGGGGGGGGGGGGGGGGGGGTATGTGTGATAAGGGAAGGTCGGTGTTTGATTGACAGCTGATCTCTGTGCGGAGCAGAAACGTCACCACGACGAACTTTGATCAACAAACATGGAGACAAAAGAAGTTAAAGATTTACACACAGAATCTAAATCACTGCTTTTAATGACTCAAGTCTATTTGAGTTTACAGAACTCAGCTGTGGATCCAGGATTAACCCAAACTCCAGCATAGAGAGGCTGAGTGAATGTGGTCTGGACTCTGTGGAGGAGAGTCATGGTGTCAGAGACGCTGTAGAAGGACAGAACACCTGCTCTGTGATCCTGGTACACTCCTACTGTGCAGGACACAGGCTCTGACACTAGAGTCTTGATGCTGTTGTAATAAAAGTCATAATTGTTTTTATCACAAGATAATGACCAAGATTCATCATTGTATCCAAATATACATGCATGTGTGCCTCCTGCTCTCCTGATATTCTTGTATGTGACTGCTACACCAACTTCTCCCCACATCCCCCTCCCCACCCCCACCTCCACCTCCCAGTAACAACGTCCAGTCAGACTCTCTCTACTCAGGACCTGATCCCAACAAGTGAATCTGTCTGTGTGATCAGAATAACACTGAGCTTTTCTCATATGTGTTACTTTTCTGTTTCCCTCAGATAATAACAGATATCTGTCTGCTGTGTTTGGATCCATTGTGATTTCCTGTGAATATTTTAAGAAGTCAGCTCTGGTCTCTGGCTCTGGTTGTGGCAGTAAAACATCCACTTGAGACACAATCTGTAAAATCTTTGTCTCTGTCTCACTCAGAATGTCCTGTAGTCGACCTCTGACCTGGGACACAGCTGCTGTCACGTCCTCAAAGTCCCTTAGAGGACGGATACTGATGTTGGATGAGTGTGTAGATCCACTGAGTGGTGACAGTGAGGGGTAGTTTTGTAGAAGCTGGTTGTGATCCTCTGTGTCTGAGAGCTGCTTCAGTACATGGTCTTTCCTCTTCAGCTCAGTGATCTCCTGCTCCAGTCTCTCCTGAAGCTCTCTGACTCGACTCACTTCAGTTTCCTGCTGGGATCTGATCTGCTGCTCCACATCAGAGCTTCTTTCCTCCAGCAGACGGATCAGCTCAGTGAAGATCTCCTCACTGTCCTCCACTGCTTTATCAGCAGAGCCATTGACGGCCTCCTCCTCCTGTTGAAGCAGCTTCACGTCTTTCTCTGTGTCCTGGACTCTCTGCTGGATTGTTTGTCTCCTCAGCCCGAGCTCTCTCTGCCTCTCAGTCCTTTCTGCTGCAGCTGACACTGTGTTCTGGTCTTTATGTTCCTCCACAGAGCAGAGATAACAGATACACTGCTGATCAGTGCGGCAGAACATCTTCATCACCTCGTCGTGACGAGAGCAGATGTTCTTCTGGAGCTTCTCCGAGGGCTCCACCAGCTTGTGCTTCTTCAGTGGAGGTGACTGAAGATTAGGCTGGAGGTGTTTTTCACAATAAGAGGCCAAACAATTCAAACAGGACTTGAGAGCTTTCAGTTTTCTCCCAGTGCAGACATCACAAGCCACATCTTCAGGTCCAGCATAGCAGTGATCAGCAGGAGCAGCTTGGAGTCCAGTCTTCTTCAGCTCCTCCACTAAATCAGCTAACATGGTGCTTGTCTCCAGGACAGGCCTCGGTGTGAAGGTCTGTCTACACTGAGGACAGCTGCAGCTTCCTCTCTGCTCCTCTTTGTCCCAGTGGGTGTTAATACAGCTCTTACAGTAGCTGTGTCCACAGACAGTAGTCACCGGATCCTTCAGTAGATCCACACAGATCCAACAGGAGAACCTTTCTCTGGCCAGGTGATTTTCTTGTTTCTCCATTTCAGCAGCTGCCAGAGACTGTAGAACAGATTCACTTCCTCTGAACAGAAACAGATCTCTGCTCCTCCCTCTCTCCTTCACTTCCTCTTTCCCCCACGTTTGAACACACTATTGAAAAGAGCAACAGTCTTACCTCTCCTCAGCAGCTGCTGCCTTTATGCAAACTGTTTAAAGGCAGCTGCCTTTAGTGTAGCTGCCTTTAGTGTAGCTGCCTTTGAACAGTGTGACATACTGTTTATATGTTTAGACTTTGATGCTGGCCAATTAAAAGTGGATGGGGGGCCGCAGTTGGCCCTCGGGCCGTGATTTGGACACCCCTGGTCTAGGCCCTGAAAAAGCAAAATATGGCATATAATAATAATAAAAGGAAAAATCCTTACAATTTCAATAGGGCCTCCCACTGCAGGTACTCGGGTCCTAATAAGTTTTATTAAAACATAGAAACAAGAAAAAATCACAGAATCCAAATTAGATAAAAGAAAGTAATTATCATCTGGATTTGACTTTACACCAGAGGATTTCAAGTTATGTTATTTAGGGCCCGAGCACTGACAGGCACTGACAGGTGAGGCCCTACTGAAATTGTTTTAATTGATCCCTTTAGATCAGTGGTGCCCACACTTTATAGGCTTGTGAGCTACTCTTGAAATGACCAGCTCAACAAGATCACCCCCCCCCCCCCGTACAAAAATGTACTGGAATAAGAACAAATGAGGGTTAAGCTGCATTGTTTCAAATCAATTAAGAGATTTATTAATAAACTAAAAGGTAACATGGAGCTATAGTTGTAACTTTTACTTAAAGGTGACATATTATGCCCATTTTACCACAGTTGATATGGTTCCTTGGGGTCTTAATGAAATGTCTGAAACATATTTTGGTCAAAATACCACAAGGAGCATTTAAAACCTTCTTACCCTGTCTCAAGCAGCCCTCCTCAGAGTGACCTGTTTTGAGTAAAGCAAAGGAAATAAAATGTGTGCAGAGGAAATTCAAATAAAAGTACAAGTACATCAAAGTAAAAATGTGGAATATGGCCAAAATGGCCACTAAATTTAAAGTGGCAGGCTTCCTGTTGTGTTTTTCCAATTGCACCTGGAGACTTTTTTGTTTGTCTGGTCATGATACACCTGTATATCGATTTTTGTGAAGATCGGTCAATGTGAACATGTTCCAGGGGTCTCGGGGGGGCACCGTTGAGCCCTTTTGCGACGCCCATTGAAAATTCCTTCAGAATACGTAAATTTTCACCACTTTCTAACTTTCTGCAAATTTTGGTAAGAAGTTGAGCATGTTAAAGGCCTCAACAAGCCAATTCATCCACTGAACAATTTAGTTTTTACCCATGTAATACAACAAATTGACATCCTGCGCAATTTCAAAATAAGAGTCGTGTCTTGAGAGAAGCTGCAGGGAGATAATAAACAGTTACAGTCCCTGTTGTGATGTTGTTGTTGTTATTGTTGTTGTTCATCATCTTTTCTGTTCTTCCTGTGAAAAGTCACAACTTCTCTTTACTTGACAAATGTTCCAACAAGCCCAAGAGAATAAAAAAGATTCACCAACAAATTAGAGAAGACGAAGCGGCAGCGTCTCGTGATGACAACATTTATTTAAATACTTTGTATAAATACATAGTGACGTCACATCTAAGATGGAGGCAGACAATGACTCAAGGATTCATTCTTTTTTTCTCTCTCTCTCTCGCTCTCTCACACACACAGACCCACACATCACACACACAGACCCACACACAGACCCACACACACACACACACACACACACACACACACACACACACACACTTTGATAGACACAGACAGGTACACACACACACAGATACACATAGATGAATACATGTGTTTTCTAAATTGTGATAAATGCTGCTGCTGTTGTGATCTTTGAAATATGGGAGTTTGTTAAGATGATGAATCATTAAATAACACTAACTTTATTTCACATGCACACACATAGACACACACACACAGAGAGACACTTTGACACCGACACACACACACCGAGACAGACATACATAGGTAGACCGCAGGTTACATGTATTTTCTGAATTGTGATAAGTGCTGCTGCTGTGTTTATCTTTGAAATATCGGAGCTTGTTAAAATGATGAATCATTGAATAACATAACTTTATTTCCCCTTTTTAATAAATGCTTTTGTAATTAAAGTATCTGTAGTCTGTGATTATTTGTGCATATGTATGTGATTGCAGCTGGATTATAATTGCCTGTGCTCGAACTTAGAAGCCTTCACTGTTTATTAAGTAATCGTTAATATTAAAATATTGAGGTTATTAATTTGACATTTATCATTATGAGACTGATAATTATAGTTTGACTCGTTGGTCCCTGCAACCAGGGAGGTGCCCCTCTACGATAAGTTATGGCCTTATCATTTTTTTTTATTATTTTTAATAAATAATATTTTATTATTTTAATAATCATATTTCATGATTATTAATAATTAGCCAACGTCAAGTCTACTCCTATTGCCCAACACCACTGCCGGACATGGCGCCTTCTACAGGATATGGATACCCTCCAGCGTTTCGTCTCCCACGACCATTGTCCGGCTCCCTGCAGCACGACAAACACATCAGCCCCCCGCCCAGCATAGAGATGAGCGCTGAGGCCAGACCAGTGTACAAACACTCTCCCAGCTCAAACTTCATGCTGGAGGGTACGTTGGGTCTGTAGAAGGTCTGGACCACCTCGTGCGTGGTCCACGACACCGGTATGAGCGCCAGGAAGCCGGCGGTGAGGAATAAGCAGCCTTTACTGTGATAGAGCTTTTAGTAGTCAGTTTTAGATTTTTGAGGCTCGGAAGGTGGGGGGGGCACTTGTTGTATTTGAATCAGTGCAGATGTTAATGAGTCGGTAATTCACAAGGTCAGGAAAGAGTCTGATGTGAGCAGCAGACACTAGACCTACAGGGCAACACATAAACACTTTATTATAAGGCTAATTGGTTTTATAATAGAATAAAGACACTGTATTTCTATAGTTATGTTCAGTTTTTAAAGTGTCCAGAGTCTTGAGGTCAGGTGGGATTCAGGTTAAGAAAGATCTAAGAAAGAGAATAAAACGATAAAGATTACAGAAGAAAATGTGATTTTCTTGATTGTGAAACAACAAGTCAGTAAATTCATCCACTGGGTTCACACCGATCCACAGAGAAGTAGAAAATTGAAAAAATAAAACTCCTTTACAATCCAAACATAAGATCTTGGTGATATTAAGGCACAGTGACAATGAACAGTCTCTGACTTATGCTGAGCTACATTTAAATTGTTAAACTTCACGTGAACAACTGGTCTGAGTTTCAGGGTTTGAGGTTCAGTGTGAGAAGAGTTTCACTGGGTTCACATTACAAAGGTCAGATGTCGGGTGGAGCTTCTCCAGTGAAGGTTGGTTTGCAGAATATTGACAGATGCAGTAAAAAGTACATTTGAGTTCCTTTCACTGAGTGTCAGCAGCTCAGAGTCTAAATCAGTGGTTCTTAACCTGGGTTCGATCGAACCCCAGGGGTTCGGCAGGGGTCAAGACACACACAGTATAGCCCGGTTCACACTGGCAATATCTGGCCGTTTTTGTCAGCCGTCAAAAAATTGGCTGCAGACAATTTTTCTTCGCCGTGTCAGATTACAAATATTTTGTTGCTTAGTAAAAATTAGTTACACAAAAGAAATTCAGCCCACTCGTATTATTCGTGAAGTCCCCCTCCGCTTGGCTTTCATTGGCTGCAGCTGATCACGCCACATTGCTTAGCTTTGATATCTGTGCTGCAGGGAACTTGGTGCGCTCAGTAGTCGACTTGTGGCTGTTGTGATTGTACGTCATTCAGCAGAGACAGCTTCAACAGCAACTCTTCAGAACAACAACGCTCTCAACGTTTTGGTGACCCTTAAGATACTCACACAGTTTGTTACAACTTATTTTTGCGAGCGATGCTTTTCGGGGATGGTAGACATGAAAATTATGAAAAGGAACGGGCTTTGTTTGAAAATGATGTAAGAGTCGCACTTGCCAAGGTGAAGCCGGGCATTTCTGACGTTGTATCTGTAAGGCAACAGCAAAAGTCGCATTGATTTGAAATAAATATTATTTATTATATTAGTTATGTTTTTGTGTGAAATTCCTGTTTGTTGGTTTTGTTCTTTGAACACAGTGATTTTGTGTGCACCTGATGCATGGTTAATTTTGTGCACTAACAAAATATATGCCTATGTTTTGAAGAAATAATATTTTATTTGTCCAATTACGAAGGGTTCGGTGAATGCACTGATGAAGCTTGCAGGGTTCAGTACCTCCAATAAGGTTAAGAACCACTGGTCTAAATGATTAAATGATAACAAAACTCCAACTGTTTTTTACTTTTATACTTATATTTTCATATATTTTATACGAATGGAAAACAGATGTTGTGCAATAATGGTTAGGAGTGATACCATAAGATGGTGTGCCTTTAGGCATTCAATAAATTTGGTTATCAAAATAAAATATAAAAAATTAATATTTAAATTTTTTATATTAAATCAGAACTTTAGTTTGTTTAAGTTCTCGCAGGGCCTAACCCTAACCCTAACCCTAACCCTAAGGGAAAAGATAGCCAATTTATTGATTAAGATCAGTCTCATTTAGATCTAGTTCAATTAGAAATCTTAATATTTACTATTAAAGATTACATAATGAACAGTTAAGGTTTATAGAGTTCTTGGCAGTGTAACGGTTGGCAAAATTCACTTATGCAACATTAATGACAGGACAAGTTTAAAAGAAAACATTTATTATGAAAATAATAAAATATAAAAACACAAATTATTAACAAAATATACTAGCTAAACCAAGGTGTGTGTGTGTGTTTGTGTGCGTATGTAAATTAGGGTGCTTTCAGAATGGTGGTTTGACCCCCTAAGATAGCACCCCCATTCTTCTGCAGAAGTCGTTTTACGACATGCAGTGGGGTCTGAGCTAATGAGGTGAGGAGATATGCGGTGTCTGTGAAAATGCTTATTAGATAATGGCAGAGTCTGAGTAGAGCCTAGTTCACATTAACTTTCATTTAGCTTGTAACTACAATAACACCACATATATCAAACTTTAAAAACACCACACAGAATCAAATAAACAGTTTTGCTTCTAGTCTATTCTCATTATTAAGCCCAGTATGTTACCAGTCCTTGAACAGGGAGAAAGTTGCTGTGCGGTCCGCAGTTCGTCCTGGCTTTGAAGTCTCTGGTTCGTGTGGTCTCTGCTTCCGCGGTTCTGTTGAGCTGTGGCTCAGATGCTGGTTCGAAGTTCTTACTTACAGGACACGAATCGCTGCAAGGAGTTCGGAAGATGCTTGAGATACGTGGAGGTTTCCTTGAGAAGATGAGCTGTGCAGCTCGACCTTTGCCCTCCGGTTGTTGGATAGAGAAGATTTGAGCTTCAGGCCGCTGGAGACCAGGGCGCTCTTACGGCAGCAGTAACGGAATACAGTTACTCATAATTTGTATTCAAAATACGTAACGCCGGTACATGTATGCCGTTACTCCCCAACACTGCACACTGCACACAACAGCAGACGGGTTCAACACCACATGTGAGCAGGACACTGGACCTAAAGGGCAACATATAAACACTTTATTGTAAGTCTGTGGGGTCTTATAATAAAATAAAGACACTGTATTTATTTTGTTATGTTCAGTTTTTAAATTGTCCTGAGTCTTGAGGTCAGGTGGGATTCAGGTTATTTGACCAGTGGTGTTTCCTCGTCCTCACTTTTGGAAGTATTTCAAACAGAATTCAGAGCAGCAGAGATAAGTGAACTACATGGACCAGCACACACTGAAGCTGTGAGAAAGACAAACACGAGCAGTGGCGTTTTATTCTCTTTTTTTATTCTAAGAAAGAGAATAAAACGATAAAGATTACAGAAGAAAATGTGATTTTCTTGATTGTGAAACAACAACAAGTCAGTAAATTCATCCACTGGGTTCACACCGATCCACAGAGAAGTAGAAAATTGAAAAAAAAGAAACTCCTTTACAATCCAAACATAACATCTTGGTGATATTAAGGCACAGTGACGATGAACAGTCTCTGACTCATGCTGAGTTAGGTTAAATTGTTAAACTTCACGTGAACAAACTGACGATCAATGAAGGTTCAGTATGAGAAGATTTTCACTGGGTTCACATCACAAAGGTCAGATGTCGGGTGGAGCTTCTCCAGTGAAGGTTAGTTTGCAGAATATTGACAGATGCAGTAAAAAGTACATTTGAGTTCCTTTCACTGAGTGTCAGCAGCTCAGAGTCTAAATGATTAAATGATAACAAAAATCCAACTGTTTTTTACGTTTATATTTATATTTTGATTTATTTTATACAAATGAAAAACAGATTAATGACGTTTCTACTAAACAATTTAGTTTTAACCCATGTAATACAACAATTTGACATCCTGCGCAATTTCAAAATAAGAGTTGAGTGTTGACAGAAGCTGCAGGGAGATGATAAACAGTTACAGTCCCTGTTGTGTTGTTGTTGCTGTTATTGTTCATCATCTTTTTTGTTCTTCCTCTGAAAAGTCCCAACTTCTCTTTACTTGACAAATGTTGCAAAAAACTCAAGAGAATAAAAATATCCACCGACAAATTAGAGAAGACGAAGCGGCAGCGTCTCGTGATGACAACATTTGATTAAATACTTTGTATAAATACAAAACAGTGGATGTACGTTGTGAGTTCAAAGTGTGACGGAGTAGCTGTGACCTCAGACATACTCTGTGATGTCATATCCTGCCGCCGTGGGCTTCTTGGCGCCCTGGACGTGTGCACTGGAGTGGGTGCTGTCGCTGGTATTGCGTACCAGAGTCTGCCCCCTGCTGGGCAGGTTAAGCCCCACCCCCTGCAGGTTGGGATTGCGGTAGAGCTGTGAGGTTGTCCGTACGCCGCTGCCGGACATGGCGCCTCCTACAGGATATGGATACCCTCCAGCGTTTCGTCTCCCACGACCATTGTCCGGCTCGCCGCAGCACGACACACACAGCACCCCCCCGCCCAGCATAGAGATGAGCGCTGAGGCCAGACCAGTGTACAAACACTCTCCCAGCTCAAACTTCATGCTGGAGGGTACGTTGGGTCTGTAGAAGGTCTGGACCACCTCGTGTGTGGTCCACGACACCGGTATGAGCACCAGGAAGCCGGCGGTGAGGAATAAGCAGCCGGAGGCACCGGCCACGCGACTCTTAACCGGAGAGCCCTCCAGGCACAGAGTGCACTGCATCCCCAGGGACGCCAGGGCTATTCCGAGGACGGACAGGACGATGGAGATGACCATGAGGGCGCGGGAGGCCTGCAGGTCGGAGGGCAAGGACAGCATGGAGTTGTAAGTCTCGCACACGAAGGCCCCAGTGCTCTGGTACACGCACTCCATCCACAGGCCCTTCATGCTGGCCACGGCCGTGACGATGTTGGAGCCGATGCGGGCGGAGATCTGCCAGTACGGAAGCAAAGTGGCGACTAGGGTACCCAGTAATCCCACCAGGCCCAGGAAGAAACCCATCAGCTCCAGAGCTGCTGATGCCATGACGAAGACTGAGGTGGAGGAGACCAAAATCTGAAGATAAATGTCAAGAGATCAAAGGACCCGGACATCAAAGTGCAAGATTCTTTAAAGTCAATTGCCAGTGTTCCTTTGAACCCACACTCAATGGATAGAGGGCCCTTTATTTTTAAATAATAACTTCTGTGCATTATTTGTAGCAAATTATGGAATGACCTTCTCTAAATTCTCAATTTATCCATCAGATTAAGATTCCGGACCTTAATATAAGGATTATGAAGAAGTGTTTTTAGATAAATTGGCCATTGGGAGAGTTTGGGGCTTTTTGAAGCGATTTCAACAAAGTTTGCCGCAGGTGTCAGAAATTCCTTTAATCTCAAAAGTACATCAAAGCCAACGTGGACGATTGTTATTCCACCTCAGTCAATAACGTTTCAGCATTGTCTGTTTTTTTAGACGGATGAATTACACAAAAACTGCTGAATCAGTTTTGTGGAAGAATAAGTTCTCTTCCAATCTCTATGATTTGGCAATGATCTGTTTCTGGGAAACTAAACCCACTTGCTCTATGAGGCAAAGTCCAAAAACACACAAACACACAAACACAACAGCAGACGGGTTCAACACCACATGTGAGCAGGACACTGGACCTAGAGGTTAACATATAAACACTTTATTGTAAGTCTATTGGGTCTTATTATAAAATAAAGACAATGTATTTATTTCGTTATGTTCAGTTTTTAAAGTGTCCAGAGTCTTGAGGTCAGGTGGGATTCAGGTTATTTGACCAGTGGTGTTTCCTCGTCCTCAGTTTTGGAAGAATTCAAACAGAACCCTGCGCTCCGTCTCGTCAAGCTCGGGGGGGAATTTGGAATCTGGGGATTGAGCTTGACCGAGGGAGCAGCAGAGATAAGTGAACTACAGGGACCAGCACACACTGAAGCTGTGAGAAAGACAAACACGAGGCTGAAAATCAGATGCTCCTGCACACGCTCTGTCACAGTGGGAACATCCACTGGTTCCTGGGGCACTGGGCACACAAGAGCTGCTGGGAATAAATACATACGGTGGAAGAAAACATATATATGTGAATAAAATACATACAAGCAATAACACATGTACTGTTTCTGATCTCAGATGGTAAAGGTCGTTCAGCAGCTGCTGAAGCCTTTTATTTTCTTTCAAGAATATATCAAACTACGAGTTATAGCTCATATTATTCCCTCTATATCTTGACGCTTGACCCCAACACTATTCTATAGTCTTCATATGTCCTATGGTTTCTATATAAATTTTATTTTAATGTTGAGATTAAAAACACATTATTCTTTTAAAGTCAATGTGGTTAAATCGGTTAAATCTAAATTCCCGAAAACAGAAAAGAAAAACTTTTAGGGGAACATTTATTTTCCTCAAGAAGAAAACTATTTTTGTTGTTCATAGGAAACATCAACTTTTCAAAATTCAGTAGAAAGACAAGCTGAGTCTTCAACAAGCGACTTTATAAGTATATTATATTTATTTTTTAATGTGTATGTTTGAGGGTTTGTGTGGATACTCTCCTGATGTTAATGGTGATGACTGAAGAACTCCATCTAGTGTCCAGACTGAGAATGACGTATGTGTTTACAACAAAAAGTCTCATTCATATAAAAATGTTCAGCCATTTTCGATATGGCAGTTTATAAAGACATTTGAAAGAAAATATTAAAAATATCAGAAATTAAATACTTATTTATATGAAGAACTATTGAAATTTGTATTAGTCTAAACATGATATTAAATATACATATTTACATGTTTGAGGCTGATCTGAATTAGTTAAGGAACCAAATCAAAGTAAAAAGGATAAATTCAATTAACTATTAATTGAAAACATGAGAATGAACAATAGTTTTCTGTTTTTGCTTATGCTTATGTTGTCATAAATACAGAATTATCAAAATAACAATAGAAAGTAAAAAGAGAAGTTTTAATATTTCATAATAACACTTTGATGTAAAACAGCCATTTATTAAAAACGAAACTGCCGAAGATTACATGCTACAACTTTTTTACAGTAAATAAATATGTACTGATGTATTATTGATGTTTAATAAACATTATAAATTATTTTCCTCCTCCTGCTGCTCTTCAACCACAACCTGCAGCCGACTCAGGTGAGTTTCTCACTGTGAAGCTGATGCCTTAACTTTGCATTAATGGTTAAACTGTCAGTGAGATAACGATCCAGGTATCCTGGTTTCCAATTGGCAGCATTTAATTGATGTGTTGCCATTAGCACTAGAAATCAACGGCAACAAAACCAATTCAAACATTAGGAATCTGGAAATTAAGGACCAGTCACGAGCTGAAACTCCTCAGTTCAGATTTTATAATTCTTACCCAGACGACCTACATACCAGTATTGGCAGTGTTGATTTAGTAATAGTAATTTTCATGTGGTGTTGAACCCGTCTGCTGTTGTGTTTGTGTGTTTTTGGACTTTGCCTCATAGAACAAGTGGGTTTAGTTTCCCAGAAACAGATCATTGCCAAATGAGAGAGATTGGAAGAGAATTTATTCCTCCACAAAACTGATTCAGCAGTTTTTGTGTAATTCATCTGTCTAAAAAAACAGACAAAGAAATGCTAAAACTTTATTGGCTGAGGTGGAATAACAATCGTCCACGTTGGCTTTAATGTACTTTTGAGATCAAAGGAATTTCTGACATCTGCAAAGAAACTTTGGTGAAATGGCTTCAAAAAGCCCAAAACTCTCACAAGTGGCCAATTTATCTAAAAACACTTCTTCATAATCCTTATATTTAGGCCCGGTATCTTAATCTGATGGATAAATTGAGAATTTAAAGGAGCTAATTCCAGAATTTGCTATAAATAATGCACAGAAGTTATTATTTAAAAATGAAGGGCCCTCTATCCATTGAGTGTGGGTTCAAAGGAACACTGGCAATTGACTTTAAAGAATCTTGCACTTTGATGTCCGGGTCCTTTGATCTCTTGACATTTATCTTCAGATTTTGGTCTCCTCCACCTCAGTCTTCGTCATGGCATCAGCAGCTCTGGAGCTGATGGGTTTCTTCCTGGGCCTGGTGGGATTACTGGGTACCCTAGTCGCCACTGTGCTTCCATACTGGCAGATCTCCGCCCGCATCGGCTCCAACATCGTCACGGCCGTGGTCACCATGAAGGGCCTGTGGATGGAGTGCGTGTACCAGAGCACCGGGCCCATCCAATGCGGGATCTACAACTCCATGTTGTCCTTGCCCTCCGACCTGCAGGCCTCCCGCGCCCTCATGGTCATCTCCATCGTCCTGTCCGTCCTCGCAATAGCCCTGGCGTCCCTGGGGATGCAGTGCACTCTGTGCCTGGAGGGCTCTCCGGCTAAGAGTCGCGTGGCCGGTGCCGCCGGCTGCTTATTCCTCACCGCCGGCTCCGTGGCGCTCATACCGGTGTCGTGGACCGGGTACGAGGTGGTCCAGACCTTCTACAGACCCAACGTACCCTCCAGCATGAAGTTTGAGCTGGGAGAGTGTTTGTACACTGGTCTGGCCTCAGCGCTCATCTCTATGCTGGGGGGGGCGATGCTGTGTGCGTCGTGCTGCGGGAAGCCGGACAATGGTCGTGGGAGACGAAATGCTGGAGGTTATCTATATCCTGTAGGAGGCGCCATGTCCGGCAGCGGCGTACGGACAACCTCACAGCTCTACCGCAATCGCAACCTGCAGGGGGTGGGGCTTAACCTGCCCAGCAGGGGGCAGACGCTGTTACGCAATACCAGCGACAGCACCCACTCCAGTGGGCGCCAAGAAGCCCACGGCGGCAGGATATGACATCACAGGATATGTCTGAGGTCACAGCTACTCCGTCACACTTTGAACTCACAACGTACATCCACTGTTATGTATTTATACAAAGTATTTAATCAAATGTTGTCATCACGAGACGCTGCCGCTTCGTCTTCTCTAATTTGTCGGTGGATTTTTTTATTCTCTTGAGCTTTTTGGAACATTTGTCAAGTAAAGAGAAGTTGTGACTTTTCAGAGGAAGAACAAAAAAGATGATGAACATAACAACAACAACAACAACAACAACACAACAGGGACTGTAACTGTTTATTATCTCCCTGCAGCTTCTCTCAAGACTCGACTCTTATTTTGAAATTGCGCAGGATGTCAAATTGTTGTATTACATGGGTAAAAACTAAATTGTTTAGTAGAAACGTCATTAATTTGTTTTTCATTTGTATAAAATAAATGAAAATATAATTATAAAAGTAAAAAACAGTTGGATTTTTGTTATCATTTAATCATTTAGACTCTGAAATGGGGGGGGGGGGGGCACTCGTATTCGAATCAGTGCAGATGTTTATGAATCTGTAATCGACCTTTCACAGGGTCAGAGAAGAGGAGTCTGATGTGAGCGGCAGACACTGGAGCTACACTGCAACACATAAACACTTTATTATAAGTATATTGGGTCTTATAATATTTTGTCATGTTCAGTTTTTAAAGTGTCCAGAGTCTTGGGGTCAGGTGGGATTCAGGTTATTTGTCCAGTGGTGTTTCCTCGTCCTCAGTTTTGGACGAATTCAAACAGAAACCAGCGCTCCGGCCCCTCGAGTGTTTCTGATCTCAGATGGTAAAGGTCGTTCAGCAGCTGCTGAAGCCTTTTATTTTCTTTCAAGAATATATCAAACTAGGAGTTAGCTCATATTATTCCCCCATAAAATTACATATGACTTCTTGATGTTTGACCCCAACACTGTTAAGATCACGGTGATCTAAGACTTTTTACTTTGTGCCTCCTGCATGTGTTTTGTTATTCCATGTGTTTCCCCTGTTTATTTATGTTGTCATGTGCTTGTTGTGTTTACGTTGTCAGGCCATGTGTTTTCTGTTATTGTCCGGAGACTCCGCCCTCTGCTGCTTCCCGCTCTTTGTCCCTCTCACCTGTTCCCTATCATTACCCTGAGTGTTTGCCTCATTTGATCACCTGTGTCTTGCCTTTGTTCCTCCTCCTATATAAGCTCAGTCTTTCCGTTGTCCCCTGTTGGATTGTCTCGTTTGTTCCCTGTGAGAAGCAATGCCAGTTTTTTGAGGTCTGTTACCTGGTATGTTATTTGGATTTCTGATTTTTGAACCTCTTTATTTTTACCATTTTTTGGAATTCTGTTTTGCCTTTTTGGATCCTTGTTTTTGCCATTTTTGAAAAATAAACAAGTATTTTTTGCATTTGGTCTGCGATTGGGTCCTTATACTGAGAAAGCCTAACAAACACTCTTCTATTGTCTACATATGTCCTATGGTTTCTATGTATATTTTATTTTAATGAGATTAAAAACACATTATTCTTTTAAAGTCAATGTGGTTAAATCGGTTAAATCTAAATTCCCGAAAGCATCAAAGAAAAACTTTTAGGGGAAATTTATTTTCCTCAAGAAGAAAACTCGTTTTGTTGTTAAATAATAAACATCAACTTTTCAAAATTCAGTAGAAAGACAAGCTGAGTCTTCAACAAGCAACTTTATAAATATTTTTTTTTTATGTGTATATTTTAAGGTTTGTGTGGATCCTCTCCTGATGTCTATTATGACTGAAGAGCTCCATCTAGTGTCCAGTCTGAGAATGACGTATGTGTGTAAAACCAAAGGTCTCATTCATATAAAAAGTCATTTCTGAAATGGAAATTTATTAGACATTTTAAAAAAAACATTAAAAATATCATATATTATTAAATAATTATTTATATGAAGAATTATTGTTCCTGAAAGAAATTTTTATTTCAGTCTAAACATGAAATTAAATATAAATATATATATATTTATGTTTAAGGCTGATCTGAATTATTTGAGGAACCAAATACCAAGTAATTTATTTAAAACTGGAGATAAATTAAAGCAATTTATTAAAAACATGAAGAAATATGAGTTCATTTTTTAAAAATAAAATCTGAGGCTTATGTTGTCATAAATACAAAGTTATCAAAATGACAATAAAAAGTAAAAAAGAGAAGTTGTTTTATTTCATTTTAACAGTTTGATGTAAAACAGACATTTATTAAAAATGAAACTGCTGAAGACGACAACTTTTTACAGTTAATAAATATGTACTGATGTATTATTGATGTATTATAAACATTATAAATTATTCTCCTCCTCCTGCTGCTCTTCCTTCTGTTTCTCCTCCTCCTGTCGCTCTCGGCCAAACTCGACCACCAGCGGTTTCCCTAGCAACCGGTATCCATGGATCAACCGCAAAGCATTCTGGGCCGTTTCAGCATCTGCCAAAGGAAAAAAAATGAATGCATCTAATAACAGAGGCACTGTGGAACATGATGTGAAGTACGGAGCTGAGGTTCAGACCATCAGGACCAACAAGTCCCTGGTCACAGAGGGTCGGAGGCTCCATCCCTCCTTCCCTCCCTCCATCTCCTCCTCCCTCTGTTCCTCCATTACCTCATCTCCCTCCCTCACCTGGCAGAGTGACGAAGGCCTGACCCTTCATCCTTCCCGTCAGCAGCCGGTAAACGACTGAAGGCCCGTGCTCCGGCTCAAACCTGGAGAACAGCGCCACCAGCTGGGCCGCGGACGCCTGTGCACTCAGGTTCTTCACACACAGAACCTACAGCGGGTCACATGAAGACAGACATGACGAGGACGCACACATGTGAGAAGACACGTTGTGGAGTGTGTCTGCATCACATCCTGTTCGTTGTGCTCGTGAACGTCCCCCTGAGGTTACAGCTCAGACATGAAAGTCACATCCACATTCTCATCTCACTCCTGTAAAGACAGCAGATCACCACATGTACAGTCGTCTCAGTCCACAGCGAGTTTCACTCTGACACAAATCAAATCTGTGCGTCAGTGGTTCTCACCCCACTGATGTTAATCTTTCTCAATTCAATACTTTTGAAGATGTCAAAGATCTGCGGATTAAACCCGGTATGTTCTGATGCTCTCATTTTCTTCCTGAGGGACGTCACTGCATTTCAAAGTGTTGAATACGTTTTAAAAGCAACATTTTATGACTGTTTATCACCAGTGACAAATAAAACTGGAAGTCAGATTCAGAATTTAAAGTATAAACTCTGATGGACCACAGTTAGATGGAGGTTTATACTTTGAGGTGATATAACATCTCTTATTGTAGCTCTGTTGCAGAAAATAACGACTGGAGAAGAGCTGAGAGAATTTCTAAACTAGCTTTTGTTTAATACATTTAAATGAATGTGGACTTTCTGTACTAATGGTAATTCTTTAACATATTTTTTTTTACAGTTTTTCTCTATAGAAACATCTGATGAGCTGATTAATAAGATCGTCTTGTTTCCTCCTCAGATTCTAAATAAATAAAGATGGACGACATGACCGGTCCGTAAAAAAGTGAAACCAAAACCAAGTTTCTTTTAGGTTTGTTCAGGTGTTCATGTTACTGATACGTTTGGTTATTTGAAGATATAAAAACATGGTGAAACTTCCGAGACAGCGTCTGATGCTGTCTCGTGATTGGTCGAGTGCGTTTATCGGTGGGAACCTTGATAAAACTACAGCTCAGACTCTGGCTCTAAATGACTTCACCAGCACAAGATGGCGGCGCCCATATCCTGAATATTTTGGAAGGAAGTGGAGATGTGACGTCCATCTTTACTGACAGTCTATGTTTGTGGCCACTAGGTGTCGCTGTCTGTACCTTGGAGGGTTTTCCTGGCTGGTAGCTTCGGAACCTCGGGATGCTCCGGATCCCGTCCTCACATTCACGGTTCTGCAGGATTTCCTCGTCCGTGATCGTCTCGATCTTTCCTCTGAGAGTCACTGGCCCCGCCTTCGCCGCTCCATCCAGACTGCCGATTGGCTGGTTGATCTTCATCTTTGTCGGAGGAGCTGGTCGTGTCGGCTCCTGTTTGTGTTGCTGCTCTGAGGCGTCTCCACCGGACTCTGGTTCCTCTGATGATCTCCTGTTTTCATCCTTCGGTGCTGAGAGATTCTCTGTCCTGTCTTGTGATTGGTCGTTCTCTGTCTGTGAGGTCTGTGATTGGTCAGATAAAGTTCTGTGTGTGGACACTTGTGATAGCTCCTCCTCCCAGTCCTCTGAAGACGCTTGTTGTCTCTCCGCACTGAGAACGTCTCTGTAGAGAGTGTCCATTTGATTGGAGGACGTTGTCTGCTGTTGTCCATCGTGTTTATCTTCCTCTGAGGAGAGAAAACACATCAACTTCAATGAGATAATCTGATTTAAACAGTGTCTCACTTCTGTTGTTTCATATAGATTTATTCATCCTGTAATAGATTCTGTCAACACAGGCCATTTATCAAAATTTTATACATATTTCTTATACTCTACATTCTAACTTCTTTAATTTATGTGATAATTCCACGATCATAGATTTGTTTGCTTGCTGATTTTATTGCTTTTGATTTGAAAGATGTTTATTTCAAATAGAAAATTAGACCAATTTTACAATGAGTCAAAAGTAAAAACAACGACTGCTTCTTAAAAGAAACAAACTCCAGTATGTTATGAAGTAAAAAACAACGTATTTAAGACTTTAATAACTGATTTGAGGATGTATGGAGGCTTTGATTAAAGGCCTGATATGTAGATAAGATCATTTTACCTAATTTAGCTTTTAATCCATCTATTCTCATTTACTTTAAGCAGTGAATAAACCTGCTCTTTTTTCTTTTGCATCTATTATGTTTGGGCTTGAGTGGCTCCATCTATTCATTGTCTTCCTTTATATCCAAGGGCAGGATGTAGTGGCACCAGAACTAAGCAGTAAGTCCCAAACAATCTTCTCCACATCTCCTGACGACTCTCTAGCTTTCCGTACCTCGGTGGTAAAGTGCAGAGAGGAAACCCAGCCGCTCGTTTCCCTGGAACAGAGCTTGTTCGATCTCCATCTCCCGGCGTGACAGCGGCTGGCTGGTGGCGAAGCGCTGTGGGCGGGCCAGGAGCTCGTCCCGCGCTTCGATCTTGTCTCTGATCACCTGGAGACGCTGCTGCTTTGCCCCCGGAGCTACGCACACTCCGTGGGACTGTGTGGGCAAAAAGACAAGCGTCAGAGATTGGTTTAGGGTCTGGTTTATATTTAGCGTGTACTTCTGTGATAAAGGAAGTTCGATTTGGTCGTTAAGAGAATATATATACATATGCAAAGCAGTAGAAAATGGGAGAAGGGTTTCACACAGAATAAAGGACACCGGAGTTGTCAGGAAGCTCACTGTCTCCAGCTGGTTTTACCTTCTCCATCGCCCCAGGTGTGTCTCTGCTCTGCCACACCTGGATCTCAGCATCAGTGAGGCCCAGCTCCCGCAGACCGGCCTGCTCCTTCTCCCCGTCCTGCAGGGCCTGGAACTGGGACAGGCTCCTCACTCCGGCGGCCTGCTCCCCGAACGGCTTGTAGAGCGCTGCTGGGGCGAAGCACTTCTTCTTGGCTAGACATCTGTGAAAAACAGCATAAATATGAGCGTGAGATTGTGTAAACGATGACATAGGATCCACTCACAGCTTAAAAGAGGCGGCTCTGTGGGACTCTGTGAAGGTTACATAACAGAGACTTGACTGACACTTTCATCCAAAGCGCCTCAGAGTCACAAGAGTGTTGGATTTTCTTTTTATACCCACAGAGGATTCTGGTAGAGATGATGCTGCAGACACTCTGTTCCCACAGAGCAGAGACAAACCAGCAGGTCGGATTTTCTCAGTTTAATCTATGTTTGTTTAGTGTTGATTGTGAATCGCTGCTGTACAATTCATCCATGTACTGTCACTAGGGTTGCAAAATTCCAGGAATATTCAAAGTTGGAAACTTTCCATGGGAATTAACGGGAATTAATGGGAATTAACGGGAATTAGCAGGAATTAACGGGAATATACGGGAAATGTTGTGGTTATTTATACTAACTGTATTTAGCTTGTCATATACAGACATAAATATAAACATTTTGTTGTGTCATAGGCTGATTTGAGCCCTGAGGAAACTTTGGGCACTTGACAATATGCTTCTGCATCGTTGTGTCATTCTTAACATAGGTCTTTGCACAGTATTTGCAAATGTACACAGCCTTTCCTTTTACATTGGATGAGGTGAAATGTCTCCACACATGAGATAGTGTACGTGGCATTGTTCTGTAGAATAAGATGAGAAAAAAGTTTGTAAAAAAAACACTTATGCAATGCCAGAGATATAAATAGTTAGCCAAACAATTGGAATCGTCTGTAAACATATTTTACAATTGATGGATAAATGAATGGAAATAGTCTAGATGAACAGATGAACAATCCTCAATCAGCATGCTAATATGTTTTCCCAGTAATATCATGGAAACTTACCTGACTAGTCCTTCACTCTACAGCAGGCCTCAGTAGCCCTGCTGTAGAGTGAAGGATGCTGGGAGTTATCTGTGCATGTGATGGAAGAATGACCAGTGGAGGGTTGAAACTCAACGTTCCATACGTCTTTAAAATAGAGTTTTGAATGATGTTTTTATTGCTCAGCGTTTAATTTCCCGAGCTTAATATTCCCGTGGAAACTTTCCGCCCCTTTGCAACCCTAACTGTCACCATCACGTAATGAGAGGGTTTAAAAACTGTATTCTTTTAAAACTACCATGTCACATTTTCATTCTAATAATAAAATCCCTCCTCAGACACAGACAGATGTTCTCTGACCGTTGGAAGTCCACGTCGGTGTGAAGCTGCTGCAGCAGGAGGCTGTGAAGCTGCCGCTGTCCCTCGGTCTCCTGCTCCTCCAGCAGAGGACCATCGTCACAGGGCTGCCGGCTCACTCTGAGGAACACAACACGGAGAGATGATCTTACAACAAAACTCAAATCCTCATATCACAGGATTCTGTGTAGAAACCTGCTCACTGTACCACACCCAAACTGTTAATGTATCAGAGCAACTAAAATATATAACACAGGAAAAACACATTTTGTAGAAGTAAATAGAAGCTATGCAAGAAGATAAATACATCATTTTATCTTAGAAGATGAGTGTGGGGCGGTAGATTATTTGCATTTATTGAATTATTGGATGCTTAGTCAAATAAATGATTCAAACCAAGAAGATATTCAGATTACAATCTCCTATTGAAAAAAGAAATACAAGTTGAAGTCTGCGCATTAACCAACAAATTGACTGAATTAACCCAAAATATGAATAAATGTCGGAGATTTTTCTTTACTTTTAATATGTAGTTGGGATCCATTTAATATCTTCTTGTGCATGAAGCCATTGTAGGGCAGTTTTTTTTACAAGGAAATTTGATAAATTAATTTGTATTTTAATTTGTCAGGTAATGTTTTCTGTCAAATACAATCTGGATTTTAGTTTACTTTCAATACTTATCATATGATATTAAATATATCATTTGGTAGATTTCATCAGTAATTTCTCACTCAACCACGTATTTACAGTATCTGACGTATCTTAATTACTTTTAAACATTTTACAGGTGTAATAGTCCAAACAAAAACTGTAAAATGTATTAGTCAGCTGATGATTTATTATTTCCCTTATATTAACTTTCCTTGCTTTGCTGTCCAAGCACTTTGTAATATCTGTTTTTAGAAAGTTCTGCATTAATAGAGGTTATTATAATTATATTAAATATGAACATAAATAAAAGACACGTGTTTCTCCAGCTGCTGATACAAACCACCTTCACCAGTTTAACACACAGAGGAAAAGATACTCATTTGCTTCTACTACTTTTAACTTTTAGATTTCTTTATAATTCGCTTTATTAATAATTTCTCAAGAACCCGGATGAGCACAGATGCTACACGTGAGTCTATGCTAAGCTAAGAGTTAGCACAGTACGTTAGAATAAAAGTAAAACGTCACATTTAACATGTTTTCAAATCAAAACATAAAGCGTAGCCAGCTAGCCACTGCTAGCTTAGCAGGCTGCGGCTATCTCCATGACAACAGCGCTGCCAGACGTGAACTACGTAAAACGTACGCAACGTAAAGTTATAATTAAATTAACCATGCAGTAAAAACGAGTTCAAAAATAAAACAAAACACAGTTTAAATATTCAAACTGGTGTAAATGTACGTGTGTGTGGTTTGTGTTTACCTTCGCATGCTTCCGTCTTTACGCTTCCGGTTCCGGCGAATGGGGCGCAAGGGATCATGGGAAATGTAGTAGATTCACGGTTTGAGGCCCAAACGAAACTCAAGTGCGATTTTCTCTCATTCTGTACCTTCTGGCTGAAAAAGAAACCGACAACAAAGACTCCAGGTTCATTTAGAGATCAAAAATATAAATATATTATATTATATTATACATATTATATAGAAATAGATGAGATGGTTTGGATCACCCTCATTATATTTCCTTCATGTAAAATATGAATCCTGAAACGTGCCACACCCTGCTTCATTACCCGGGGTGTGGTGCTATCTGTGCTCGACTGTGTGTCCCGGTGAAACAGGCAAAATGCTGCAAAGCCTCACAGAACCCCCCCACTCTCCTCCACCCTCCCCACCCAGCCCCAGTGTCCTCAATTAGCCTGCTGGCTGGCTGGCTGGCTGGCTGACGTCAGTAAAGGTGACAGCAGCGGCTCTTCTCTCCACTGTGAGCCGCCCCGCTGCTGCAGCAAGGCATACATGGATGTGGATGTGGAAGGGGGGGCTGCACTGTATGTGAAGGTGCCTGGTTGCATGCATGTGTTATTTAAAACAATGATCGTGCACTAGTGAGGTGCTGGTGCTCCTCCTGCAGCCGGTGTCAGGTGGCCTGGCCTGGCTCGGCTCGGCCTGGCTCGGCTCGGCTCGGCTCTCCTCTGCAGGGCTGCGCAGCTCCTCCTGACTGACAGAGAGAGAGAGAGATGAGGGGTGGGGACGCAGGGTGGGGTCACGAACAGGGAGAGGCGGAGGAGGAAAGAGAGAGAGAGAGAGAGAGAGAGCCCAGCCCTTCGAGTTACAACAACACGCCGGCACGCAGAGGAGAGAGAGAGAGAGGGAGAGGGAAAGAGAGAGAGTGAGAGAGAGAGAGAGGCAGCGAGAGGCAAGAGGTCTTTATTTTTTATTTGGGGGGGTCGAGGATTTTCAAACAAAAAGCAAGGGAGGCTTTCGACGCTGCGGATATGAACTGGAAGAGGCAGGGACACCCCGAGACGTCACTGTAACAAAAGGTGGAGAACCAGCCCCCCCCCCTCTCCACCTCCACCCTCCACACCTCCTCCAGCCCCGGCTCTTACACCCAGCTGCTCCACCCCTCCGCTCCGCCGGAAACCGAGATGCACACGGAGACCCGCAACAAGAAAGTAAGTGCACCGTGACTTCTTTACACCCGGGTGGTGGTGGTGGTGCCATGGAGGAGTGGAGGAGGAGGAGGAGGTGAAGGTGAAGGAGGTGGAGAAGGAGGTGGAGGAGAGCCTCGGTGGTACCTGTGTGGTGCGCCTTTACGCACGGAGGGAGGGTTGTCGCTGTCAGATCAACATGTGCCAGATATATGAGAGAGAGAGAGAGAGAGAGAGAGAGAGAGAGAGAGAGAGAGAGAGAGAGAGAGAGAGAGAGAGAGAGAGAGAGAGAGAGAGAGAGAGAGAGAGAGAGAGAGAGAGAGAGAGAGAGAGAGAGAGAGAGAGAGAGAGAGAGAGAGAGAGAGGGCCAGTTTATTTTGCAATTAGCTCAGGAGTTTTGTAACAGCGACCTCATTACAACAAGAGAAACCCTCACCTCTCTCTCTCTCTCTCTCTCTCTCTCTCTCTCTCTCTCTTCTCCCTCTCTCTCCCTCCCTCCCTCCCTCTCTCTCTCTCTCCCCCTCTGAGGTGAGGTCGGTTCTGGGTCCACAATCCCTGAAATGCTCTGTGATCTCAGAGGAGGAAACGGAAGGCAACACAAACTGCAGCTTGTAGGACACCATCTTCTCTGTTAAAGGGCCAGCAGCCTTCCTCTGACACACACACACACACACACAGACACACACACACACACACGCAGACACACACTGGGCCTGGGAAGCAGCCAGGTGCACTGCCTCCAGCTACACTTTCAAGGGCCCTGCTGCCTGACTTGTGCCTGTGAGTGAGTCCCTCCTCGGCCTGATTGTGTTGTTGTGTGTGTTGTTGTGTGTGACAGTCAGGCTGCCAGGTCGATCCCAACACTGGGGAGGACATGTGGTGATGGGGTCAGACTGTCGGGGGGGCACGTCAGATCCACGTCTGATGGTTTGAAGAAGGATGGAGACACGAGAGTCAGAGGCTGAATCCACCTGTTCTACATCCACACGACCTCGGATGTCTAGAGCCGCTATAACGGAGAAGTTTGGTTTCGCTGTTTTAGTTTGAAACTTCTTAGCTACGTTTGCGTCTGGACGGGCTAACAGAGATTTTGGGAAAACACCCGTTTGCTGATGGTCATCGTCATTCGACTCCGAGCGCCATCAGGGAAGATGTCCTGTCACAATCAAATCTTTAACGAGCCAATCAGCATGCATTTGTAGAATTCTGTGTGTCTTTGGGAACACCTCCTTCCTTTTAAGAGAAGCGATAAATAATACAAAATTTGTCTGCGTGGAACCGTTACTAGTTTAAAATTTGGGATTTGATCCAGTTTTCCTAATTCGCATTTCCTCCGAAAGAGAATGCTCCTCTTCATAACTTTACATGTACATCACCCACTATAGTTAATCCAATTAAACCTGTGCAGATCAGTGACTGGTTATGTTCTATCAGTCTATCAAATCCATCCACGTGTGTGTGTGTGTGTGTGTGTGTGTTGCTGGTGTTGTTTTCTCCCTGTGAGTTGTGTTATCTTGGTCAAACTTGGTCCTGGAGACACTGAGTACAGTGAGAACGAACTCAGAGCAGATTTCTACTTCTCTGGCAGTTTATTTTATATCTGTGTGTCATAAATGTGCAATATGGCATCACAAAGGATTTACAGGTGTGTGTATTTCATAAAAACGAAAGCAAAGCTCAAACTTGGGTGTGGTCAGGTTTGAGTTCTGAGGAATCCTCGGTCAGAACGTGTATCACAGCTGGTCTGAGGCCAGTGAAGGATGAACTCATTAGAGACGTGTTTAACAGACGTATAAATAATACAGATACTGTAAGTGTTTAAATATGGGACCTAAGTGGAAACCGATAGATGTGTGTGTAGCTGTGTGACTGAAGGAAGCTCTGCTCTCTACACTGCACTGAGTCACCGGCTCCGGATCGGCCAAACACACAACATCTGCAGCCAGACTCCTCAGCTGGTTCTGAACAACACAATGGAAAAAAGATTCAACCTGAGCTGCTGCACATTTGTCTTTGTCGCAGGCAGATGTGTGAGTCTGGGAAAAAGAACACAAGAAGTTCAAGCAGCAGGATTGAGAAGAAATGACCAAAGACGAGCAGCATCTTCAGGTTGATGATTTTAATTAGTGTAATAACTTGAAAAGGTTCACGTGCTGTAATGTTCAGAAAAAGTCCTCAAACTGTCCGTTGCTGCAGCTCCTCTTTTCAGCCTCTGTCTGAAACTCCTGGTTTTAGCTTCTGTCTCTTTAAGACACGCCTCCTGATGACGCCATGGTTGCTCTCATTGGCCGGCTGGTCGATTATTTTGTGATTGGTTTTCATCTGCTCTCGTTCAGCCTGGACAAAACAATCTAGCAAAAAATATATAGTACACAAGCGGTGTCGCCTTAAATATCCTTTTGTGATACGAAAACGTTACAACTATGGCGGCTGAGAAGGTCAATCCTGGCGTTCTTATGTAATTGACATATAATAACTTCATTATAAAAATACTTACAACAAACACGTCTTCTAACATTTTCAGTTTATGCGAACACCAAACAGCAGCTGCCCAATTTTTTAGAAAACTGTATCTATTCCGATGTGTCTCTGTCTTTTTAACAAGGGGCGTGGTTCATACACGAACGCTGCTGATTGGCCGACACCCACCAGACCAGATAAAAACATAACTTGAACCTTCAACCTGGAATCTGTAACAAAACGGTTTATGTTAGTAGTTGTGCCAAACTATCAGCGACATACGTTTGTAATATGACATCCTGGGAAGTTTGGTCAAATTTTACATCCACACAAAAAGGAAAGAAACACCAAAAATCCTGATTTGTCTCCTTTAGGATTCCGTGTGTTGAATTCAGATAAAGTTTGGACTTTGTTTTCACTTCATCTGAGTATCCATGAGGTCGTTGTTGTGTGTGTTTTCTTTGTGTTGCACTTGTGGGATTGTGACACAGAGGTTTTCCGCTGACCCCTGTTAATCCAGGGTCTGATAACTTATTATCATATTCAGGCCGACCCAGGTGGACCAGGGCCAGCTTGTGTATCTGTGGCTCCCAGCTCACTCCCCATTGGCTCTGATCATGTGGTGTTGGTATAACCGGTGCCGTCAGAGGAGAGTGTGTGTGTGTGTTTGTGGTGTGAAGTTCAGTAAAAAAGTATTTTAGTAATTATTCACAGTTTGGATCCGGTCCCGTTGTCCTCGGTGAAATCTTCTCTTGCAGCTGTTTGGGTCACATTTCTTTCTTCACTTATAAAAAAGTACTTATCAACTCTTGTTTAAAACTTAGACTGTAAAAGCTTTTACGAGAACACTGAAGTAGAAGTATTTATTCAGACTGTCTAAATATTGTGAGTTATTACTTTAAGTTGTGTGGTGTTTCCTCACTTTCAGAAGAAGAAGTTCCTGTAAAATGTAATTTAATACCAGCAGGTAAAGGGACTATAATGAACACATGAGAGGATTTGTCATGGTTTCCTCATTAGTGGCTCAACATTAAAGTTTATGAAACTCTTGTGAAACTTTTCTGTCCCTCTGACTTTGTGTTTTTTTGTGACCTTTGATCCAGTTGATCAGTTTTTTTGACACGGTCTTATCAGAAATCAATTTCCTCTCATTGTTGTTGAGGTGGTGCGATATTGGAAGCGAAAATAACTGACAGCGGCGCATGCTCAGCTGTGGTGTGTGTGTCTGTGTGTGTGTGTGTGTGTGTGTGTGTGTGTGTGTGTGTGAGTGTGTGTGTGTAAGTGTCTGTGTGTGCGTGTGTGGCCGGAATCAGCTGGGCTGTACATTCCTGGGCAGGGCATAAGCAGTAAAGGCTTCTTGAATACAAAGTCTGTCTGTGTGGGAGCATGTGTGTGTGTGTGTGTGTGTGTGTGTGTGCATGTGCGTGTGTGTGTGTGTGTGTGTGTTTGAGTGTGTGTCAGTGCGAGAGCCTGTGTGTGTGTCTATGGTGATTCCGTACAGTAGCTAATAATTAACTTTGCTGTACAACATTTGGCCAAACTAGTCGGATATTGGACGTTGTGTCTGTGTGTGTGTATGTATATGGCCCCTTCTCCACATAGGAACAGAAACACACACACACACATGGTGGACACACACGCACACACTCAGCTTACTGAGTTGTCAGGATGACATGGATGGGTGGAGGGACTAGAATCAGCCAGCTGTTGCCAGTGTGTCACGCCAGCCTCCAAATTTCAGTTTGAATATCCGAGCAGCGACTCTGTGGTCAGATCGACACTCGTGGTTATCTGTGTTTAAAAACATCTAATTAATAAATACAGATAATAAAAAACTGTTTGATCAGCATCTTGAACGTTGTGAACTTGATGAACTGAGTGGTGTCAACGGAAGAAGATGTTACACAACTCTTCATTAAACAGGTTTTCATGGGAGTAGTATGTACACAACGTCAGGGATACCAATTCTAATTTTCCAGTCATGGAGTTTTGGTGAACTGTTATTTGAACTGGTTATTTCAACATCCTCTTCGGTTCATTGAGCAGAGCAGAGACTGGGTGTTGGTTTGAGGAAAACACCTCCTCACCTCAGCTTAGTTTATACACCACTTAGTTTTCTCCCTGTCTGGACACTGATATGTTCATGATTATTTGTTTCTGACTGTTTGCTACAATCATACTTTTACATTTGAGTTTTTTATGCTACATTCATTAAAACTCAGGGGTCATGTTTCAGTCTGGAAGTTTGGAAACAAATTGCTCTCCTCTAGAGGTTAAAGCAAAGTGTTGAGACGTCAGTAACAGTTCAACCTCATTGTGGGTCCAAGAAAAGAAACTCCTGCTCTAACTTTTCACCTTTACTGTTTCTCATTTGTAGTTCATCAACCAACCTGCTTCCTGTTTACAGCTGCACACACTTTATATGGTCATGTGCGGACGATAGACGGACAGAGATTATAACTAACAGAGCTATTGTCCATAGCCTCTGAACTATATCTATACTTTCTTCACTTTCATTCTCTGAGCGTAAACACCTGAAACTCTTTGGAGCCCCAGTGCAAGGGCCCGTCTTCCACCTTTAAAACCTCTCAGCCTGGATATCAATCACAAGAGAGGACAAATTCTGCCTCTAATTCTGGGTTTTGACCCAGGAAATGGTTTGTGTAACAGTAATTACACGAGCGATTGACAGTGGAAGCGTACAAGTTGATTTACAGCCACCGACTGCAGGTCTTCCACAGAGAGGAACCCATGTGGGAATCCTGATTGTGCAGCAACTTAACAGCAACACTGCAGAAAACATTATAGCTGTTATAAAGAGAACTGCGTGGTGTCCAATATGCGTTCTTGCTTCTTTGTAAAACACCGGATCCACTTAATTTCAATACATCGTTAAAATCAACCTGCAGAGACTTGTGCGAACGGCGTCGCCCACAATGAAGCGTCACCTTTATGTGTTGTTGTTGTTGCGTGGCAATGCAGTAAACACCCGAGAGTGATTTGAGGAAAATAACTTCATTGCAATTCAATTAACCTCAACGGGACATCTGTGTTTGCTTGTTTTTCTTAAGTGGTACTTTTCAGAAGATCGCAAATCGTGCTCCGATTTCGGAGCTTCCTTGAATGTGCCACCAAATCGTTTTTTTTTAAAAACTGCTTTTAAAGACGGAATGTGACCTTCGCTGTCGGCCTGACCCGGGAGCTCTGGTCATTTTAAAAAGTGGAAGCAGGGGGAGGACAGTTTCAGTTGAGGCTCAGCGAATGGAAGTGAAAACGTAGTTAGTTATTCGTTGAATCCACCAAAGAGGAAACGTTTTTTTTAAACTCTCGTCCAGTTGTTTGTTGGAATACGCAAAAAACATTAGTTTATTAGAGTTATTTGCAGAGGAATTACCTGTTTGACAATCTTGCGTCAGGTTTTTGAAACGTGATGTCACAGATGCTCAGTGCACCAATTCCCCCCCGGTAATGGCTGGTGAATGTGACCTTGCTGTGACTTCTTGGAAACGTAGGAAGACCCACAGTGAAGGAGGTATATGAGGTAATGGTTGAAGGGGAAAGGAGGAGGAATCGCACCTCCTCAACACAAAGATGGACTTGGCACATGCTGGATGTCATCAATCGATTGTAATGAAGTAGAAGAACCTGGGGGTGCATTTGTAATTTAAAGGCGGGTGGAGATTAGGGCTCTCACGCCTCGCCGGCTGAGCTGAGCTCCCTAATAAGTGTGCGGAGAGGGTTCTCCAGGTGGTGTGGAGGTGTCGGCGCGAACTGGCTCACTGCACTTTTCCATTTTCTGTTTTTATGCGATGCTCTTATTTCAGAGTAATTTACGGCGGTCGCAGCGGTGCAATAAGGTTCAGTTCCTCGATCGCCAACATTAAAAAGCGACCAGCGGGGACGATCGGCAAGGGGACAGATGAGGGTTGAGTGTGCCGACATGTGTAATGTCTCGGTGAACACTGGGTGAGATGGAGAGCCGGGGAGAAGAAGGAGAGGAGAGGTGAGACGGTGATGTGTTCCCTCATGGTGGCTCGTTTCCACCTTTAACCAACTCGGCCGGCTCGCTGCCTGAACGCTGGTGTGTGTGTGTGTCGCCGACAAAAGAGATAAATCAGAGGCACGAAGACACAGTGTGAGGAATGGACTGGGTGCGTTAGGATCATCACAAGGGTCATTGCTGGCGAGTGGCGTTCTGTCCGGGGCCATTCAGTCACTGAATCATTGAGAATTAATGGGAATAGAAAGGCTGGAGAGCAGGAGGGAGGTGGATGTCACCTCATCCGTCTCTGTTGTCTGTATTAGACCACGGAGACAAATAAGAGCTGCACAGATAAGCAATATTTTCATTAAGGTTTAATTTATCATAAAGAAACCGACATTTATTTGGATCTGCACCAAACTACTCACAGTAGACATCAGTCCCATAAATGTTAGATCCATGAATTACCTTCTGGGAACTTGCTGAAAATAATAATATAATAAATGGATTTGTTTAGCAATCATCTTAACAAGGTTTTGCTTCACAAAATTCATGGCAAAAAATGAATGAACCAAAACAAAAGCTATTCAATTCAGTTCAATTTTAAGAGACCTTCAAAATGTATAGAAACACCCAACATTTAACATGCGTCCAAATTTAATGAGTTTTCACTCGGCCTTCCTGGTTTTGTGGAAATCCATTCAGTAGTTTTTAAATAATCCTGCCAACCAACCAACCAACTAACCAACCGACAGACAGAGGTGAAAATAAAACCTCCTCGGGAGATGTGATATAATAAAAATGCATCTACAGATACCTTGTAAGAAAATGCCTAAATTATCAGTTATTTGAGCCTCTTTCATATTCCTGATAAAGTATATTTTGACCACGTGCTGTATTAGGTGTAAATATAAACTTCAGCCAAATTAACCGAGGGCTTTACTGAGACAAACAAGTAGTTGTTGTTCAGTGAAGCCGGAGTTTCTGGGATGGAAGAGAGAGAAGGAAAGAAAGAAAACCACACTGATCCTATAAAACTGCAATCAGTGACACGCCGTTTCATTCATGCTCTCCACTGTGAGGTTATGATACACAACGTGATTCATTCTACACTTGATCCTCTGCTGACGCACGATCGAGGTTCATAAAATTTGTTACAGGAAGAACAGTGAAAATAAAAAACCCAGTGAATGAGTTTCTTGAGAAGGAAAAAAATCAATATCAGGAGAGTGCAGCTTAATAAAAAACCCACTATTCACCTGATGAGAGAAGCGTCTTCCTTTAGAGCAGGAAGTCCCAACATCTGAGATTCCATCTTTCAAAGAACATTTCAGGAAATTAACACTTTGACAACATGATTTTAAGATAAAGTTAATCTTTGAAACTCACTCAACTTGAATCCTATCTACAAATTTGGATTCTTGTCTTTTCGATTGCTTCGATAAGTTTGAGGCGTTTCCTCCTTTTTCATAAAAATCCTCCCTATTTGGTCATATTGGTCATATCGTTACCACAGGTCGTAGTACAACATTCCTTCCTGTCCCACTCGCTGCTGCCACTGGTGGTTGGAGGATGAAGTACATGATAGTATTGGTGGAACATACTAACATCTAAGCACATTTTCCTCATCGGACTCCACAGCTCATTGTTCCATTGTTTGGCTCCTTGTTTTACATTACAGCCACTGTTATATTTTTGTTGTCCAACTTTGTTTCAACTTGCAGCAAGCCAGCTCCATAAAGAAGTGGTTGTCTGAGCTTTCTGAGCTGGTGTGGAACGACTTGAATGACCTGCACGGAGCTGTGAACAGGGAGATCTTGCCTTTTCATGCTGGATCTCATTGATGCTCTTTTGGCCGAATGAGAGCAAATCCTTGCAGTCGGATTTTTGTATTTCTTAGGGAAAAAACTGAAACGAGATGTTTGAGTCCGTTGTAGCTGCAGAGAAATGACGACGGATTTGAAAAGAGATGATGAATCACTCGTGTTTGATTGTGAGGTTTGGTTAAGTAATGAAAAATGGTTTAAACTTCCTTCTGAACAGAAACATGTTGCGTGAGGGTCTGATTCTGCTCAGATCTGGTGGGAACGGCACATCTTCAGATTTGGTCGTCCACCCTGCGTCTGCATTATTCAGGCGAGAAGGCGAGTTCACTTGCTGTTAATCTGCTGCTCTGGATCCTGCGGTGTCTGGGAGGCAGTTTGCAGACTTTCCTGCCTGGACTCAGCAGAGCAGCTCAGGGGAGAAGCAGAGTTGTTGGTGGTGGGTTTTCTGTTTTTTCTTCCTGTTTTTGCCAGGCAGCCTTGCTCAGGCTGGCCTGCTCCCGGGGTTTAGAGCTATTTATAGACACACAGCAGCATTTACATGGCGATGGCAGAGCAGGGAGAAACGGGCGGATTCCACCGTCACGAGACCAGAACTCAACCCTTGACACCGTCGCTAAGTTCACGATGTTTTGAAGCTGATAAACACCGAGCATCGAGCGACGTGTGTCCACGCCTCACACAGAGTTCAGAGGGCGATGCTGAGCTGGAGGCCCGACCTTCATCTTTCAATCTCCTCTTCCTCACAACTCTGAACCAGAGCGGAGCAGCTTTCTCACCTGCACCGAGGCAGATGTCAGAGTGAGTCCATGGAAGAATACAGAAGGATCATTTCAGCAGAATTCCCAGTGTAGGTGGGCTGAATGAAATTATACATCTCAGAACACATCTCATATTCATGGAAATGAACTTTGTCAGTTGAGAAATATTAATGGTGGCCTCTGAAATCAAATATTCCCTATTACTTCCTCATAACTCTTGTGCTTCTTCTGTGGAATTTCACTCAAACAGAAACCCGTCACCCTGTTCTTCCACTATTTGTCAGATCCGTCAACATAATACTTCCTTGTTCTCCTCCTGGCCCGAGAAGTGTTGACTCGTTTTTAGGGGAAATGGGATCTGGTCCAAGTTGTGATGGACACAGAGACAAGAAGTGGACTGTACCTCTTCATCCTCTTCCTCATCTTCATCCTCCTCCTCCTCCTCCTCCTCCTCCTCTTTATCTCCCTACAATCAACCATCTGGAGGTGACTCTGAACTGGAAAGTCTCGTCACCTCTCGCCTCCTCTCTGTTGGCTCGCGGCTCGTCGGTCTCTGCCACACCTCAGCATCTGTCTCATCACTGTTAACTGGCTGATTAATAAATGAGATTAATTTGTTGGTTCAGCCAGCGAGGGGCGGAGGAAGTGACACCGAGCGCCCGGCAGCTGGAAACCTTGAGATGGAGAATATTTTAAAGGTTAAACAGACTCAAACATCGATATTCATTTGGCTAAAGGTGGATTGGGATTGTGGGATAAAAACCAGGGAGACCTTGTGGACAGTGTGGTTTTCTGCTTTGTCCAAACCTGATATGCAGGATAAAAAATTCATGTAGATAAACCAGCCAAGTTTACTGAACCCGTCTTGAACCTGAATATAGTTTCAAACTGTTCGTCCAAACCCGACATGAGCAGTGGCATCGTATATGTCAATAACTCGAGCCGTACCAATATGGATTTCTGGGGGCTGGAGGCCATTATCAAAGCTTTATGGCAAAGACATGTGATTTGAATCTTCACATTTTATAGTTTAAGCATAAACTGTATTATAACTAACAATTTTTTACAATAGAATGTTAATAAAATGCTCATAACTTTTTCAGTTTTTGTGTTGTTGCCTATTGGACAACAGGTATGTCCACAAACGGCTCATATCGGCCTTTTGCTTCCGACCCATAGAGAAGCTTTTTGTCTTGCTGGTTTCACACCATGTGCCAAACTGGGGACAGCTGATCTGGTTTCCTGTTTTATTTCTCACTGACAGTTTACCACGGGGTCAGCCGGCGGTGAGCAGGGTGTCGGCCCGGGTCATGGCGTTCTAACGGAGCCCGGTGTGGCTGGTGTTTGTGGAGCCGGCGCCCTGAGTCTCCTGGAGAAAACAATACGGGCTCTAATAGTAGGAGCAGGGTTTAAGTTTATCTGAAGGTCATGGAGCTGCTGAGGGTTTGTCATGTGAGCCGCGGCTCCAGAAGGGAAGGCTCTGTTAGGACTCTGCGGTTGAAACCGCTCTCATCTCTTCCTCTCTTCCCCTTTCACCTCCCCTGCACCAACCCTCCTCCTCTTCCTGCCCTTCATTCACTTTCTGCATTAGATAAGTACCGATCTCAGTCATGTGTTGATAATGGCTTTCCCTGCTTCACTGTTAATTATCCAGCCACATGCATCCAGCCTTGTTTATGAGCTCTGAGCCAAATGTGTCCGAGTTCATTTCCGTTTGGAGATTTCTCCTCCACGGAAGGTTCCTGCTGTTTCTCCTTTATGTGCCCTTATTTGGAAGAAGCTCACATATTTAGCATTAGCTGCTAACTCTGCCCATTAACCTACAATTGGAGAAGCAACTCTTACTCAACGGCGTCGTTCAGGAATGTGTGAATTAACCTGTGCTGGTTTGAACGCAGCTTCCTGGCAGCAAAACGGCACTTCCAAGGAAGACAAACACACACACACCCCACACACACACACACACACACACACACACACACACACACCCTGCATGTGGAGATTAAATCAGCAGTAACACGTCAACACTGACCTGGAGTGTGCATGTTGCTTCTGGGCATGGGTGTGTGCAGATTGTACAGATAATGTAAGTGATAATTAAGATCTTGTTCAAATGATCAAGAACCTTTGGGAATCGAAAAATAAAACGGTCACATGGTTAAGTGTTAGTTGTGTGTTTTGAAAAAAACAAAACCAGATCTAATATTATGGACTGAGTCACGCACCTCTCTTTGAGCTGCTCCTGTGTTTCACTTTAATATTTCCTCACCAACAAGAACTCTGATCGTTCTTTAACTTTGTGTGATTTTCCGTCTCGGTGCTTATCGGTGAAATAATGACCTCACGTTATCTGGAGCTAGTTCAGCTAATGTGCAGCTGATATTCAACACACACACACACAATCACCGACACACACAACGCACAATGCTCGTCGCATATTCAGGTTGAAGCAGTGTTCGGGTTCGCTGAAGTTTGTGTTGCTTCGGATTGAAGGGCCGCACCTCGGAAAGGTTGAAGAGTGGGTGCAGTGAAAGTGTAGTGTTTAGCTCAGTGTGTGTGTGTGTGTCTGTCTATGTGTATGTGTCTGTCTGTGTGTGTGTGTGTGAGAGAGACGAGAACTCTGCAGATAGAAGAAGAGGTTTGTTGAATACGAGAAAGGGAAGAAGCTTTTGGTGCTGGATGCTCAAGAGGGTGCGTGTGTGTGTGTGTTTGTGTGCATGTGTGTGTGTTGAGGTCTGTATGTGTGCATATATGTATGTGTGTTTGTGTATGAGTGTGTGTGAGGGGGTTCATTATAAGAGTTTTGGGTGAATGTGTGCCTCTAGTGGGTGTGAACAACGTGAATGAGTGTGTGTATGTGTGAACTATGTGAATGTTCTGTATGTGTGTGTGTCTGTGTTTGTGTGTTGAGGTGTGTATACGTGTATATATATGTGCTTGTGCGTTTGTGTGTGTGTGTGTGTTAACGACATGAATTTGTGTGTGTTGAGGTGTGGGGTGTATATATATGTGTGTGTATATCTGTATACACACATTCTTCTCAGTGGGATTCTGTGAATGGCCGCCGCATGCCAGCGTGCATTCCGGTGTGTGTGTGTGTGTGTGTGTGTGTGTGTGTGTGTGTGTGTGTGTGTGTGTCTGTGTGTGTGTGTGTGTGTGTCTGTGCGTCTGTGTGTGCGTCTGTGTGTGTTTCTGTGTGTGAGTGTGTGAGGATATTGGCCACGTCACCTCAGATTAGGCCTTGATGCGGTGGTGGTGGTGGTGGCGATGAAGAGTGACTCCCCCCCCCCCCCCCACCCCATCAACCACGCCACAGTCATTAACAGAGAGTGGGGTTGGGGTTGGGGGGGGGGAAAGAATCCTGTCACCATGGCAACGCCTGCTGCCCTGCCAAAACGGCCACAATGAAAAGAAAAGGGGACGTGGGTGAAGGGAGGAGGGGCCGGGGGGGAGGGAGGGAGGAACGGCGGAAGAGCAGGCGGAAGTGGGTGAAGGAAGGGGGGGGAGGGTGGTGTTGGGTGGAGGTACGAGGTGGGGAGGGTGTGTCTGTAATTGTGCATCTGCATGTGTGTGTGTGTATTAAGAGATGGAGGTTGTGGCAATGACATAGGGAGAGAGGGAGATGATTGGGTAATCAGGTCACACACGCACACACACACACGTGCACACACACACACACACATACACACACACACACGCACACACACACACACACGTGCACGTTGTGTTGATGCTGATTCTGTGTCTTGGTCTTGATGACTTTGTCTTTAACACAAAGATGGACGACACACAACAGTCTGTTTCATCACGTTCTTTATCATTGTGCGATTGTTTGTCATTCTCGTTTCTTAAGGAATAATCAATGGATCCTGATACTGTTGGCGGAGGAAGTTTAACACAAAACTTTAACACAAAAGATGAAACAGTCATAATGCACCTGTTGTGTGTTTGACAGAAGGCGTCATGTTGTGCGTCTGTCGGTGGCTTCTTTTTGACGGCGTCTGACAAACAGGAGCCGTGTTCGGATTGTTTAATGTCGGTTGGTAAATCATTGTGAGTTTGTGTTTGTGCGTGTGTGTCTGCACACACACTCACCAGTGTTTGAGGTTAGTTCTGGCCTGTAAGTACTTTGAATCGAGTGTGAGCTTTAGAGAAGTGCTCTGACCACAGCTTTGTGGTTTGAACACGTGTGTGTGTGTCTGTGTGCGGAGGGGTTATATGTATTTAACTAAGTGCAGCGTACACCAACGTTGTGTTATGTGTGTGTCTGTGTGTGTGTCTGTGTGTGTGTGTGTGGATAAGAGGGTGTGTAGGGAAGTGGAGGCCAGTTTTGCGTCAACAGGGTGTGGTGTGATAACACAGCTCTCTCTCTCTCTCTCTGTCCCTCTCTCTCTCTCTCTCCCTCTCTCTCTCTATCTCTCTCTCTCTGCCAGCCAGATGGAGACACACCCAGTTCTTCTCTGCACTCTGCTGCATTTACACTGTGTGTGTGTGTGTGTGTGTGTGTGTGTGTGTGTGTGTGTGTGTGTGTGTGTGTGTGTGTGTGTGTGTGTGTGTGTGTGTGTGTGTATGTGCTTTCAGACCAACATTTTAAAAAAGAAAGTAAGAAAAGAGGCCATGTCGTAGTTTTTTGTTGGTTTGAATCCACAGAGTAAAACACTTGTATAGACGTGTTTTAAAGTGTTAAAAGTGTGTTTCCGTTTCCGACACCTCGACACACCCGGGTCACGTTTGGCTGGTTGCCAGGCGCCAGCATCTGTCGGCCGTTAACGAGCCAATCGGAAGCGGCGTGTGTCGACGGAGGAAATCAAAAAAAGAACAAAAACAGCGTGTCAACAACACGGGAACAGTCTGGAGAATCACGACAACATCTGGAGACACAGACACACAAAGTGGCCACAATCTGAGACTCAACAACCGGCACGACTCATGAGTGTGTGTTGATAAAGTTCATTTAGCTTCGTCACACTCGTCTCCAGACAAATATATAATAAATATATGATAAACATGTTTAATCTTAACGACCTCGAAGGAAAACAGAAACATTTATTGACGTCAGCGTTATGGACAGAAGTGGATTCATAAACTGCAGCAGAATATCTATTATCAATATGTGTTGATCCATATTGAGAGTTTCAGTCAAACTGCTGCTGATGAAGGTGATTAAGTGGATTTAACACAATGTGTTGTGTTGATTGTTGAAAGTAAAGTTATTAAATCAAGGACTGGGAATCAAACACACTAAAGGATTCTGTCATAATTCCTTATTTTATTCACTTTTAAGATTAAATGTGAAACACAAACTGCAGCAGATTAATACAGAATGTCATCTGTCATTATGATAATAACAAAGAGAACAAAACAGGAAGCTGCTAAAAGCATGTGCATTCACAAGGTCGCACAAAAACTGATAAATAACACAAATTAACACAATGCTATGAAAATATATTTTATTCCACCTGATATATAAAAGCATTATTTGTATTAACTATGCAATGTGTGTGAATAATAAACAATGATTCACCTGAACTTTCTGATCTCTGACTCGAATTAGAGAGAGAGAGAGAGTATCGTGCAGCAGCCGTGACCTTTGACCCCGGGGCCGGTACGCCCCCCCCCCCCCTCTGCTTGGTCAATGTTGACTCGTCCAGTCCTGTTGTTGTCAGAGCCGACGAGCAGGCCGGTCGTCAGCTGTTGTTTTGACTTGCACTTCGATTCGAAGCTCTGAGGTTAGATAAGTGTGTGTGTCGGGGGGGAGATAGATAGAGAGAGAGAGAGAGAGAAAGAGAGAGAGAGAGAGAGCGAGACCTGGAAATGAGATCTGATCACAGGTGGTCACAGGAGACGCTGATCCCAGGTCTGATCCGGGTCACAGAGGGAGTCATGTCGTTGTGATCACTGCAGCAGCAAAGTGGCAAATATTTTATCTTATGGTTCAGTCATCTCTCTCTCTCTCTCTCTCTCTCTCTCTCTCTCCTTCTCTGTCTCTCTCTCTCTCGCTGCTTCCAGACGTGCACTGAACCCCAGATAATCTGCTGACATTCTGCACTGGGTCTTTGTCTGTCAGAGTGATGTAAACACGAGAATCACCTGAAACACCACCTGTCGGGAGTTTATACCTGAAAATAGATTGAAAAAAAGATGGAAAAAAGGCCAATTCTTGCCTGATATCTTTATTAAAACGATAAAAATCCGTTTGGTTGCCATCAGAACTCTGTGACTTGGAGTATTTTGCCAAATTCACAGATTCAACAAGGACTGAAATCTTTGAAACTTGCACAGATTTGTGAGATAAGTGGTTTGTTTCCCATGCTACCGTCTTGTGCTTATTCAAGATGACAGTCTTCCTCTTCCTCTCCTCTCCTCCTCTTCCTCCTCTTCCTCTCCTCTTCTCCTCTTCCTCTCGACATTTACAACATGATGCTGTTGCTCTCTTGGGGAAGATTGGGAACTGAATATTAGCCTTTTAATTCGGAAAACTACAGTTAGTACGGATGTGTGCATGGGTATATACATGCGTGTGTGTGTATATATTTATATATATATATATACATGCGTGTGTGTATGTGTGTGTGTGTGTATATATTGAAAATAAACTATATTTATTATTTACCAACCTTGTTTGTTTGTTTTTACATCTGATGGTTGATGCAAGAAGTTTATTTGTTCCTGGAACTGCAAAATAAATGGATTTAAAAAAATCAAAACCTCCTCTTCCTCTCCTCTTCCTCTTCCTCTTCCTCTTCCTGTTCCTCTTCCTCCTCCTCCTCCTCTTCCTCTTCCTCTTCCTCTTCCTCCTCCTCTCCCCTCCTCCTCTTCCTCCTCCTCTTCCTCCTCTTCCTCCTCCTCTCTCCTCCTCCTCCTCCTCCTCTTCCTCTCTGTGGTAACCTGGTCCACATGTCATGTTTCCTCATCGACTGTCACAGCAGCTCTAACTCGTCTGAACCTCCAGTGAGATGCATCCGGCCCCTGTGAGCAGGACCCTGGCCCTTTAAGAGGCGGTGGTGGGGGGGTGGGGTGGTGGTGGGGGGGGTGAAAGTGTCAGGGAGTGTCCGGGGCGGTGGGGGGGGCGAGATAAGTTTGTCCTCTGTGGCTCCGAGTGAAGCTGAAGTTTGTTCCCCTCTGCACTCGTGTGTTTGTTTCCTGCACATTTTGTTTGTGTGTATTTGACTTTAAACACAGAGATAAGAGAGTGAAGGACTGAGGTGGTTGTGGAGAGAGAGAGAGAGAGAGAAAGAGAGAGAGAGAGAAAGAGAGAGAGTTAAATAAAGAGGAAGAAGACATGTGAAGTCACAGCTGAGAGGGGGAGAGAGAACTTTCACTTCTTCCTCTCTGTCTCTCTGTGCTGTTGTTTCTTGTCTTTCACACTGACTTCTTTGGTTTTTATTTTCCTCTTCAAGCTCCTCCAGTACCCTCCTTCATCTCCTCCTCTCTTTCTCCTGCTCTTCCTCTTCTTCTATCATCCTGTTCCTGTGCCTCTACTCTTTATGTTTCTCCTGCTCTTCCTTGTCTTCTCTTCTCATCTCCTGTTCCTCTCCGCTCCTCTTCCTCTCCAGCCTCCTCCAAAACCCTCCTTCATCTCCTCCTCTCCTCTTTCTCCTGCTCTTTCTCTCCTTCTATCCTCCTGTTCCTGTTCCTTGCCTCTCTATGTTTCTCCTGCTCTTCCTTTTCTTCTCTTCTCATCTCCTGTTCCACTCCTCTTCCTCTTCAAGCGCCTCCAGAACCCTCCTTCATCTCCTCCTCTCTTTCTCCTGCTCTTCATCTTCTTCTATCCTCCTATTCCTGTTCCTGTTCCTCTCATCTGTATGTTTCTCCTGCTCTTCCTCTTCTTCTCTTCTCATCTCCGGTTCCTCTTCTTCTCTTCTCCTCTCTGCTCCTCTTTCTCTTCAACCTCCTACCAAACCCTCCTTCATCTCATCCTCCCCTCTTTATGTTCTTTCTCCTCTTCCTTTACTCTTCCTCCTCCTCTCCTCTGTATGTTTCCTCCCCTCTTCCTCTTCCTCTCAGTCTCCCTCCCCTCTTCACTCCCTCTTCCTCTCTTCTCTTCTCATCTCCTCTTCCTCTCCCTCTACTATCTTCTCCTCTCCCTTCCCTCTCCTCTCCTCTTTACTCCCTCTTTCCTCTTCACTCCCTATTCCTCTCTTCTCATCTCCTCTCCTTTCCCTCTCCTCTCCTCTTTACTCCCTCTTTACTCTCTCATCCTCTCTTCTCCTCTTCCTCTCCTCTCCTCTCCCTCTTCCTCTCTTCATCTCCTCTTTAAAATGGTGCATCACCCACTTTGACCTCGGATGCAGGATTTTTTTCAGGCCACATCCCTGCCGCTATGTCTTTGCATCGCTGTTGCTATGGTTACGCCTGCTGTCCAGGGCTACAACACAGAAGTTTGGAATCGCTGCTGCAGCCGGTTTTTTGTCTGAAGTCCTGAAGACTCTCGGATCTACAACACACAGCTGCTAGACTCCAGGAAACAGGAAATATAAACTTATAACATATCATAGAGCGTATTGTCTCACTGGAGCCTGAACTCAACACATCTGCATTTCTGATACTTTACCCGTTTGTTTCTTGTGTCTGAGGTCGAGATGCTAAACGCTGGAAGTTCTGTGAGACTGAGTTTAAAAGAATATTCGTATATATTGTTTCCAAATGTGAAGCTTTTGTGTTAACTTTGTAGTTGATGGTGAAATGAAACCGGTTGAAAGTGGCATGAAGCCTCCGCACAGCAACCGACTGCATGTCTCATCTGTGTCGCTCATTAACCAAGCTCCACCCACTGACACACACACACCCACACAAACACACACACACACACACACACACACACGCACACACACACACATAGAAACAGAAAGTAAGTAAGTGATGGAGGTCAGAAGGCGAATGAGGAAACATGCAGGCGACGAGCAGAAAGAGAGCAGTGTGTGTCTGTGTGTGTGTGTGTGTGTGTGTGTGTTCGTGCATGTGTTAATTTGTCTGCATGAAAGAACAGTAAACACTGATAGCTCTCACACACACACACACACACTTTTGTACTTGTACTTATTTACAACTTATTGTGTGAAAGTCAAACTCTGGTTAAACTCCGGAGCCAATTCTCCAGATCTCACCCGAGGGTCACTTCTGAAAAAGGCTTTGGAGTGTTTTCCTTCTTCTTCCTTAAGTGAAGGTCGACTTGTTTCTCAGGGCCGGGTGTGGAGCTGTGTGTGTGTCTGTGTGTGTGTCTGTTTGTGTGTGCGTGTCAGCGACTCCAGTTACAAGAGTTGTACAATGTTTGGACCCACAACTGGGAAACCAATGGGAACTGACCTTCCTCTCTTGGACTTCTCGTGACCTTCACTTGAACTCGTCCTGCCCCTCGGGCGTTTCCTTCCCCCGTTGATAACCGACCAATCAGGGATGAAGTGATGTCACATCCACCTGTTTGTCAGAAACGTCTGAGTGACACTCCCAGACACTGAGTGAGGCCTCCATTGTTCCCAGTGCACGGCCCACTGCTCTCCTGAGCTGTTTGCTGCAGACGCATGTTTACAGTGATTGTGCAGTTTATTCCTGAGTTGTCATTGACACAAGTCCAACAGACGGATCCGTGTCTGGGAGCAACATCAGCTTCTGGGTTTGATTATCTCATCCGGGCCGATGAGCAGCCAAAACCGCACTCGTACTGTGAACAGCTGCAACTTATACACACTTTCAACGCCAACTCGTTTTACTGGAAGTAAAAGTTCAATCGAATGACGACTTTAGAACGGCCCAGAGAGCAAATGGGGCTAATGCCAAAAAGAGTCGTACATCTTGTTATGTTAAAGAAAGTGAAACAATAAATCCTTGGTCCAGATCTGATAATTCTGTAGATTTAGGGAATATTTTAGAAAACAAATGCACAGATTCCTCAAAAGTCAAACAGAGAGAAAGACAGCCCACCTGTTATTATTACATTATTACATTGCATTTAGCTGACGCTTTTATCCAAAGCGACTTACAATAAGTAGCACTTAAATGGCACTTACAACCCCGAGGGAACAAACCAAGAACAACAAGAATCAAGAAAGTACAAGTTCTTCAAAATTAAAGCAAAACTACAACATTTTATAAGTAAGTGCCATTTAAGTGCTACTAAATTGTTAGTTTCAAAAATTGTGAGTGTTATTTTTACATTTTTTACATTTTTTTATTCAAGGTATAGTCTGAAGAGGTGTGTTTTTAGTTTGCGGCGAAAGATGTGTAAACTTTCTGATGTCCGGATGTCATTATAATTCACTTTGTTGAATCACTTTGTTTGTCAGCAGGATTACTTAAAAACTACTAAATGGATTTCCTACAAAACTTTGTGGAAAGATGGGACGTGATTCCCCATCCGTTAATTCATCTTGATGAAAGAACCTGCCATTGTTCCGCAATATGATTTTACGATCTGCATTGTGTTGTCTTCACGTTGCTTTGAAGCCTAATTGAATGTACAGTTGAGCCTTCTTGAGGGGGTCCGCTCCATCGGGGGCCGTTCTCCTTTATTGAAACGTGGTGGATGGTGATATACGGAATCCCCCGAGCGCAGGTGGTTTTACAGCAGCTATAAACCCTTCTGCTGTCTGACGAGGTCGGATAACTCTTCTTATAGAACATAAACCGCCGCTTAAACGTCAGAGGTTTTAGTGTTGGTGATTTGTCTCGAGAGCAGGGAGCAGTTTCCAGGAGAGAAGCAGGAGGAGCGTGACCAGGCCGAGCCGGGACGTTTAGGACTCCAGACAAAGTTGAACTCCCCAAAAGGAGAAGAGATATTTTGCCAAGTGTCACAAATTACTTTAGCTTCAGGACGTCCCAGCGGTTTTCTGAGTTTGAAGATGCTGACCCAGAATTCAAAGTTTGAGTTTCTCGCTCCTTTCATCTCCCTCCTCCTCCTCCTCCTCTCCCATCCTCTGTCGTCTCTCCATTGACAATATCCCCAAACACTCCAGAGCCAGACTTTGAAAACCTCGTCTTTGTCCCTTTTTTATTTCTCTGAATAATCCCGAAGGTGTCACAAAAAAATCCCTGAAGATGCGTAGCCGCCTCCTCTACCCGGAACCTGGAGCTTTGACTGCTTTGCATTCAGCGCTCCGACAAATTACTGGGTTTTTATATTTGAATAGTGTCAGTGGCGTGTCGGGCAGGAAGTGTGACGGCGCTCTGAACTGAGCGTGAACCCACAGCGGGACGAGTACAGGCGGCCATGATGGGGAAATAAACCCTTCTGCTTTTCTCTGGAGTTCGGTGATTTCTCTTCCACTTCTACAGCTGATTGTGCTCTTTGTGTGTTTGTGTGTGTGTGTGTGTGTGTGAGTGTGTGGGTGTGGACCTTCACAATTCTTTGGAAGAGCTTGGGAACATTTTTTTTTTTTTGGGTTAGTGGGCGTGGGCATGACCATACGTGAAGTGTGCTACTTCTGCGTGTGGGTGGCATGAACAGAGTTGGGTTGACTGGGGCAGTCCCCCACCCCCCACCCAAAACACACCCATGCACACACATTCACACACACACACACACACACACAGACACACACATGCAGGGCCGGGGGCTTTGGAGAAAGGCAGCGGAGCAGTGACAGAGCGGAGAGCGCTGACCCAGATAGTCTCTCTGCCCCACCCTCTCTCTCTCTCTCTCTCTCTCTCTCTGCCCCACCCTCTCTCCCTCTCTCTCTCTCTCTCTCTCTCTCTCGCCCGCTCATGCATGCTGTAAAAAATAATCTCATCAACCGTTTTTATTTTACACTCGAGTCTCTTCAATTAATGTAATAATGGATTTAAACGATATCTACTCCTATGCTCATTTTTATCGAGAAAACAATTCGTCCACATTAAAACCTCTTTCATTTTTTTTGCACGTTGCTGCAACAGAGATGTGAAGGACAAATGAGAAATATATATTTATATTTTTTTAAAGATTCCAAATTGCCGCAGTAAGACGTCACCGACATCTGCTGTTTCCAGAATGATGTGAACGCGGCGTCAGGAATGTAGTTTGTGGAAAGGAATGATCTCAACATGCGGATATGTCATTTTTTTGGCAAATTGGAATCAACACATTCTGTTTCGTACGTTAACTTCGTATAAACAGACAAGGAAATAGAAATAACGTGAAGTTGAAGGAAGTGATCGGAGAGTTTAATGTCGTTATTTTGCTTTGCTGTGTGTGATAGAAAAGCGTATATATTTCCATAGGCTGTAAATAAAGATGGACGACATGACAGCTCTCGAAAGTGAAGCCAAAGCGTCGCCATGGCCCTCTGGTGGCCGGCTGCAGTATTGTTCACAGACCCTGCCTCATCCATGGTAGCGGATGGGACATACACCATGAAATAATAATACAAAAAAGATGGTTTCTGTCATTTTACTTTGTTATTTATGCTGATGCTTCAGAAGTTCATATTTTGGATAGATCTGGTTTAATCTGTTATTTGATGCTATAAAAACGAGCTGAAACATCGTGATTGACAGCTGATACTAACTGGTGATTGGCTGCGTGTGGATTGGGGCGGGACCTTGATGACACGGCTCCACATCACGATCACCACTTCACAGACTCTGGCTCCCAATGACGTCTTTGGCTGATCTGAGATCTTTTGGCTTCTGGACGGTGTGAGGAAGAGGAGACGTGTTTCCCTTCTTCATCATTTACAGTCTGTGATTAAACTGCACTGTCACACACAGTCAGGAAGTGATGCATCCCACAAAAACCCACTGGTTCACCGTCATGTTTCCATCGTGAGGAAGTGACAGGACCTGAACTCTGCTGCTCTGAACCCCAGAGAGAGAGAGAGAGAGAGAGAGCACCCCCCCCCTCTCAGCTCTGGACTGGTTGTTCTGAGCCGGTGTGAATGTGTGGAACTGTACGAGGAGGAAGCCGAGTGTTCAGTTCACGCTCAGTCGGCCTTCAGCGGATATAAATAGATTTTTCTAAATATTCAGATTGGCCCGTTGGAGGTGCAGAGATGGATCCTCTGGTGGACGACTGCAGGTACTGCGTCTCCCCAGTAATACACCCAGTGATCAGTGGTGGGCCTCTGCACAGGAGCCACTGAGAAGGTCTATAGGGATTGATCTATTTATTATTCTGTCTTTTGATTTATCATTGAGTCTATTTTACACGTTTAAACAGAAAAATTCAAGAATTGAGGAAATTCCTTCGATGTGTTCCTTTAAAAGAATGAGACGCACAAACTGAAGCATTAAAATACAGTAGCAAAACAGGACATCATCAAATATAACAATACAAAACCCCAAAATATTAAAATCATCATAACCTAAAAAAACCTGGATCTGGTCCATTATCAAAATACTAACCCTAACCCTTATTTTAATTTCTACTGACTTTCACTGATCTCAGAACCGACCTTGAAGTTCAAGTTATACAGTTTTTGGAATAATCACAGATTTGAATCTCAAATTCTGAAAAACAAATTCCTCCAAAAATGAGGAAGTGATTCTAAAAAAATGTTGTTCCCACGACGGAGATCAGCGTCCGTCCGGTGTGGTGAAATAATAAAAATCAAATAATCAGAAGGATCTGGGACAGATATTACTGCTGACACGGCGGTTTTGTCCTGCGGGCCGACAGCTGCTGACCTCTGCTGGAGTTCATCTGAGGACGTAGAGGAAGACGTGTTCGGCTCAGTTCACACACTGAAGCCCCTCCCCCCCTTGCACGCCGCCGCTCGCCTGCTTATCCACATTTAATCAGTTTTTAAGCATTTTTTAAAATTCAACACTTGCACATCCTCGGGTCCTTAACGATACATTTGCAGATCCTCCGTGTTTTCTCCGTGTGTTGTCATGACAACCACGTGATCTCTGCCGCGGAGTTAACACGTCACTTCCATTTGAAGCTGTTGTGAACGTGTGACTGCAGGACACCCCCCGCTGGGTCGTGCATGTGTGAAAAGCAAAAGGTCACGTCTGAAATCGGCCTCATAGAAAGAGAGGAAAACAAACCCGTGGGTTTCAACACGGCTGCTGCTACGTTGTGAGTTTTGTTGGATGCAGAGTTTTAGATTTTGTGTGTTTTTTTGTATCTCTTTCCTCGACTCAGCGACTCAGCGACTCAGTCTCAGTCAGAAAGTTCGGTCTCTGTCTCTTCTGCAGCTCGTCCCTCTCTACCCCCCCGCTGACTTCCTGTGGTGGGATCAGAGGCTGACAGGGTCACACCCACCCCACCCTCTTTTATTCCTGGAACTCCACAGTGGGACCCCTCCTCCTCCTCACACACACACACACACACACACACACACACACACACACACTCTCACACACAGAGTCTTGTCACTTCTGGTTTACACACACAACATGCGCATATACATAGTCATGCAGGGTCTCGCTATCACTACTCGTTAGTGCTGGTCTACACACACATGCACACACTCACTACACACACACTCACTACACACACACACACACACACACACACACAACTCCTGACCCGTCACTGTACTCCCGGCCCTCCTCTGCCAGCAGATGTGGATCAAGTGGGATTTGCAAACCAGGACCGAGGGTGTGGTCTATAAGCTGGAGCAAGACTCCAGAAGAGTCCAGACAACTTGGGATTCCACTCCCTCCCCCCCCACCCCACCCCCCCCTCCTGTGATTTACTGCTCGTCTGCACGGAGGCGTCCGCACTGTCCTGCAGAGCTAGGCTCCACCCGGCTGCAGCTCCACCCGGGTGCAGCTCCAGATTAGGTTAAAACAAACTCCCAAGAATTTGGTGCAAATCCTGTTCGATCAAGGTCTGAGTAAAACCTCCAGAGTGAAACGCTTCTCCACAGATTCAGCTCAGCTCAGGCATTAGACAGTTTCTGGCCGTTAAGAATCATCCTGCTCCTTCAGAAGTTAAATGTTTCTCTATTTCTTCATCTGACTTCTTATAACGGTTCATCTTCTAGACGTAGGATCGTGAGTTTTCAAAGTAAAAGGACTTTATCACGTTTCCGTGTCTGACTCTTAGGCGCTGGTGGAGTTCTGCCCTTCAGCTCTTTCCCAACAGACAATAACAAATCCTCCCTCCTCCGGCTCGTCTGACACGAAACTAAAAATGTAAACAATACGCCGGCTTCAGTCGAGTCTGGAGAAACAAATCTGATTCACTCCTCCACAAACTGGACATCACTGTGTGGAAGGAGGAATGTGTTGTGGCACCGAGAGGTCACTTTCCATCCTGCGACCAGACATCGGCCATTTTTAATTCCACGCGGCCTCCACTGAACTGAATGGACAGATTCAGATGAGAACCGGCCAATCACAGAAGAGAATGAAGGGATAACGGAATCAGTGAAGAAACTAAATGCAGTTGTGTATCCTTCACAATTATCGTTGTGTCTGTAACTCTGCACAACCACAATTTATGCATTGCTAACAACTATTTAAAGTATTTCCGTGGGAAGATTGAGGCGAGGGGCGGAGCCTGTAGAGCAGTAGGGGCGGAGCTTGTAGAGGAGCAGCAAAAGGCCGGACATGACGTATAAACTCTGCTGTGGAAAGATCAGTGTTGTTGTCTTTCCAAGTTGTATCTTCGTCGTCTACGTGCACTGCTCCTCTTCTTCATCCTGAGATAGTTGCATTATTGTCGTTTCTACTTCCTGTTTCCTGTAAAAATGTTATTTAAGCCATTTTTTGATATGTATTGTTGTGGATTTGACCCCAGAGTGTAACCTATGCTGGTGCCGCAGTGCATTCTGGGATATGCCCGGCTCTGGTTGTGTGATTGTTGAGCGTTGGTGAAACTAGTCAGCTCCGGAGAGAAGAAGTCGTTTCACTCAGTGTTTCACGTCTCTGGACATCTTCTGCTTTTATATTCAACCGTAACTAAACATGTCACGTGATCTAGATTTAGTAGATCTAGAACCACCGAGTGTGCGTTGGTTTGATGTGTTGGTTCCCAGTTTGGGTGGGGGGGGGAAGGTGTGGCATCAAGCTGCCGTCACCTTTGTTTAGACGCACAGAGGGGGCTCTGTGCTCGCACAATGGGCCTGAGAGTCCTGCATGTCCCCTGTGTGTGTGTCTGTGTGTGTGTGTGTGTGTGTGTGTCCCCTGTGTGTGTGTGTGTGTGTGGGTGGGAGAGAGGGAGGGGGGGGGGGGCGCCTGCAGCCACACCCTGGCTGATTGGCTGAGGCCGCACCTCGCTGTGGAATCCACTGGAGCCAGGTCACATGTCGAGAGTCAGAACTAAACACAGTCGAGAACAATACTCGTTAGTGTCGCTGGAGGAAACGTTCACAGACGATGGTTTTTATGGATCAACCAGGATTTCGTTTTTCTCAGCGACGAATTCTCGATAAAGAAAAATCCGACAAAGACTCAAAGGTTTTAAGCTTTTTTAAACTCTTACTCTTTAAAATACTGGTTAAAAACAACAGCATGTAAGGTTTTTTTGCTGGGAAATGTGATCAAATATAGAAAAAAGAATAACATGTACATTAACAAATAATAATAATGATAAAGAAGAGAAACTTGTGTTAATATATTGAGTCTGAAACTCTTAATAACTCGATATAATATTATAAAAAGTTTGTTTCTAAACTTCAGGGTCTCTCCAGCTGCGCTAATCTAATTCTGTTTTAAGTGTTTATTGATTTAGATAAAGACCAAAACCAGCCCAATATTATTTATAAATACATTTTTGGATTTTGTTAAATGAAAAAAAGACACTTTACCTTGTTCAAACTTTTGTATCAAATCGAGTATCGATCCCTGGGTTTTGGTATCGGTAGTTTATCGGTTGTTTTCTCGGAGTTGGCTTCACCTTGATTTATATATCGGGCAGATGAATTTCTGAAATCTGACATTTCAAACGTTTGGACTTGGAGAGAAATCAGAAGAATATCACAGAGATAAAATAAAGATGTAAAACTTGTGGTGGATATTGTTGTAGATTCTGTTTATTTATCGTGGAGCTTGTTCATAAATCAGATGTTTATGAAGCAGCCGTAGTTTTCTTACTCCAACCAAACATGACTGCTCCTTTTCTATCTGCTATTATTAGAAATCTCTCAAAGCAGAAAACACCAGAGGCGAATAACGATCATCAAAAAAAAAACACAACCATCGTCTCCATCCAGCAGAAAACCTCTCTTTAGTACATTTACTGTACCACTATTATCACTTTTAATAATAATATAAACTCTTACTGATTATACTTACATTGTTTTGCTTAACTAAAAACATTTAATGCCCAAATTTGACTGCCAATAATTAAAAACTTGTATTATTTTAAAGTTAAGCTCTACAAATAAAACATATAAAAGTCCTTATATTATTATTATTATGAATATTATCTGTATGTTTTCCCGCCTGCTCTTACTCTTACCGGTAACCACTTTACTTGATTTAAACCACGTCACAGTGCTGAGTTCACTGGACTCTTTTATTTAGTCTGGATTAATTTAACAGAAGCACACAGACAGTTATTACTCATAGAATGAGCTGCTCTACATTTCCCATAAGGCAGTGGGGTTGTGCGGTGGGTCGATGGTGCAGACAGGATGTGGAGAAGTGGTTTTGTGTATCTGAGAATCAGTTTCATTGTGAGACGACGATGATGATGATGAAACTTTGTGTTAAATCGTGTTTCGCTGGTATTTAACTCAAGTAGAGACATCAATCCAGCAAACGTATTTCTGTGGTAAAACAACAAACTATAATTCATCTGAAACGTCGACGCTGATGTTATCATCATCTGAGCTCAGCGGGGAAATACAACAAAGAGGTTGAAGGGGAAGTTGTATTTGTTTAATATCTTTGTGAGAAGTGAATTAAACTGTAGATGAAGATAAACATGAGTCAATATCTTTTAATACAGGAACAGCAAAAGTTTTATAGACATGTCAATTAAGAGTCACTTCCTCCTGGTTTAAACTGAAGGAAATAAGGTCGGGCAGAATCTACAACATGGAAATCAAGATTCTACAACTTTGATTCACTAATATCGTTTCTAGGAAATCAATCTGTCATTTTAACATTTTTTGCAGCCAAAACTAGAAATAGCTTAATTCAATATCTTCCACTTTTATTATTTTGTTACTAAACCATCCTGTTATTCATATGTATTGATCTAATTCAATGTATTTATGGATTAGGAATCTAATAAAGACCAAAACAGCTCTTATGCTATTATCTATAAATTATCTTAATCTTTAAAACTTAAATAGATCAGATAGATTTAAAGCTAAAAGTTTTCTATAAGCTAAACTTTAACTCTTTTGGTTCTAAATCTGTCGACTAACAGATTCTCAAATGTTCTTTTTCATTTAAATCCCAATTTTGCCAATTTCTCCAAATTATTTCGCCAGAATTCTTCGATTTCAACGACGTTTAATGTTTAAAAACTCAAGTTTCTTTAGTGAAATGAAAGAACGACACAAGCATGGATCCTCGGGTTCTGATCTCAGTTCCACTCGTCCGCTGGTTTGTGTTGTTTTGTCGACTCACGACACATTCAGGTCACATTCTCCCTCAGAGTTGATGATTTACATCCGAACGCTGTGAATAAGTTTCTGTAGAGTTTGATCTCAGAGAAATGTTTGAGGGAGGAAGTGGACGAGCTCAGAAAATGGAGCCAGAGAAGAAGAAGAAGAAGAGAAGAGGGTGTGTTGTGTTACTAGAAGAGTGTGTGTTGACTCCCTCGTCCACGGCACTCCCTCTCCCCCTCTCTCTCTCTCTCTCTCTCTCTCTGTGTGTGTGTGTGTCTCTCGCTCAGCTTCCAGAATAGGGTGTGTCCGCCTGCCTGCCGCTGAAAGGGAGGGAGGGGTCAGCTCACGGCTTCTCCTCCCTTCTCTCTCTCTCTCTCTCTCTCTCTTTCTCTTTCTGTTATTTCTCTCATTCCCTCAGTGGCAGCCTCAGGATCAGGCCTTTGTGTCTCTACCTCCTCTGCCTCTTCTCTCTATCTTCACGTCTCTCTCTCTCTCTCTCTCTCTCTCTCTCTCTTTAAACCAGAGTGTGTGTTTTTCTCTCCTCTCCCACCTCCTCCACCTCTCGGCAGATTTTTTTTTTTTTTTTTTAGAGGAGTGGTTGTTCCTGTAGCTGAGAGGTAACGCTTCCTATCTCTGAACTCGTCGCTTCCTGTCTCGCTTCCTCTCCCACCTCCTCCACCTCTCGGCAGATTTTTTTTTTTTTTTTTAGAGGAGTGGTTGTTCCTGTAGCTGAGAGGTAACGCTTCCTATCTCTGAACTCGTCGCTTCCTGTCTCGCTTCCTCTCCCACTTCCTCTTCCTTTTTTATATTTCCCTGCTTCCTTCCTTCCTCCCCCCACCCCCCCATCCCTCTTTACCTCTAATTCTCTTCAATCCTTTCACCCAATCCCCCCCCCCGCCCGGCTTCTCCCCCCTCTCCTGGAAGTTTTGGCCTTTCCTTTTTTTTTTAAACACCTCTCACTCTTTCCTCCCCCCCCCTTCTTCCCTCTCTGCAATTCCACCCCCTCCCCCCTCTACTACCCCCTTTATCACCTCTCCTCTCATCTCCTTCCTTACCTCCACCCCCCTCCCTTCTCCTCCTCTCTACCTCCTCTCACCTTCTTCTTCTTCTTCTCCTTCTCCTCAGTGCCAGTTGAGTCCTAAGCAGAAGAAGAATGCCGGCGGCGCCCAGAAGAAGCAGAGGAGCCCGGCCAAGCCGAGCCCCCTGACCCGGAAACAACAACAACAACAACAACAACAACAACAGCCGCCGCCGCCGCCGCCATCGTCATCACCTCCACCACCTGCAGTCCAGGAAGAGGAGGAGGTGAAGGAGAAGGAGGAGCCTGTGACCAGGCCTCGGTCGCCCAAGGAGGAGGAGGAGGAGGAGGAGGAGGAAGTGGCCGAGGAGGAGCGAGAGGAAGTGGCGGCCAAGTCTGTGAGGAAGAGGAAGAAAGGAAAGGAGGAAAAGGAAAAGGAGGAGGAGACAGACATGCCGTCCGTACAGATCAAACCGGAGCCGGAGGAGATGGAGTGCACGGTGAGGAGGAGGAGAGGGAGGGAGGGATGGAGGGATGTGATTGGCTGATTGGTTTGGGCGGAGGTGTGTGACGGACAGGTGGGTGGATGATCGTCAGGTGGGCGGAGCCGGAAATCTGACGTGTTCGATCACGCAGGATTTTATGTGGAAGTTACGACTCATCTTGGCGTCGGAGAAGTTTTACAAATTAGTCGGTGATTAACTCCGAGGATCAATTTGTCAAATATTAAGACGAGTCTGAACCTGGAAGCTACGAGTTTAACAGCCGATCTCACGGATGATGCTGAGTCAGCACAACATTTTAATTTGGTCTAATTTCACCGATGAAGATAAAGTCACAGATTTATTACCCAAACTGTCAATTTTTAAATGTCACAGTTTGCTGCTTCAACTTGATTCAGTTGTTTTCAGTTTTCCACCATAACAAAGGATTATTAACTTCCTTCCAGTTGTGCTTAAAATTATTTGATGAAACCTTTTGCTTGTTTACAACCGTCCTGGTCACGTGACTGCTTGTTTCTGGTGACATCATAAACACAAACGAAATAACAAGACGACAAACGTGACACTTGAGGTTTAAATATCTAGAATAAGCATCGTCTTGAGATTCTACATCAAGAGTGAGTCGCTCTCTGCTTCCTTCAGTTTTATAAACATTAAGCTAAAATATTCAGGATACGAAAGCTGATGTGGTTTGATTTTGACGTCACTTGCATCACGTGGTTGTTTCAGACACGGATTTATTCATGAAAGTTATCAGATGCTGAAACTCTGCGGAAACTTAACGACTTGTAAAATAACAAGGAAGGATTTCACTGGACTTATCATTTTATCTCATGTCACCACGATCGCTTAAGACAATATTCAGAAAGGAAAATCTTTTGCTCTGCTGCATGTTTGAAATGATGAGGATCTGGATACATTTTTCCGGCTGTGCTGTTGTGTATGTGAACGCAGCTTGACTAAGTTCTGACACCTTTTCAGATGCCGGACATGGATCAATATCTCTTTTAGGGTATATATTGTTTTACCTTTGTTATATCACAACTTTACACTGAGGCGTATATTCAGTGAAAACATAGCAGCCCCTATACTTTTTATTATTTCTCTTGGTTCAGCAGCAGTTTGAATTTGCAGCGAGACGAAACTACCAAATATTTGCTCTGCTGAAAAGTTAGTTTCTGTTTTTTACTTCCTGAACTTTCAGATCAACAAACACTGCAATTAAATCACTGAGATTTAAATTGCATCAGCTGTTTCTCACCTCTTCCCTCCACTGAGTTTAATGTCATTTGTTTTTTTTTCAAGAACCTGCTGAGAGACACACAAACAACACAATCACATTCTTCAAAAAACACACAATTAACTTTGGCTTTTTGACTCTGAACAGAAGGTTGTGCGGTGAAATATTGAAAAGCTAAACCCAAAGCTGTGTATTGAGACATGAAACCAGTCTCTTTGTTATCCTGTGAAATTAAATCCTATTTTTCTGAAGTATTTCTGATCAGATTCTCTTGAGCTGAACTCAGAAGCTTCTGTCAGATTCTCAGGATGTTTCTCTCACACGTGGACAGATGATCACAGATGATTCCTTACAGTGACGCAGCTTCAGTCTTTCTTCACCTCATCCTCACGGTTTCATTTCAGAAAAACAATATTAGCCGCGAGAAGTTTCCTGTAAATGAGAAACAGAGGATGTGGGCGAACGATGAAGAGGAGGAACAGAGTGAGATGGAAATGAGAGTGGATTAGTGGGCGGAGCTCAGAGCGGGGGGGTGAGGCGCTGATTGAAGGAAGAGGAAGAGGGAAATTGACGTGGGGGTGGGGGGCGTGTGGGAGTAAGAGGGGGATGGACTGGTCCATGAATGGTGGGTGAGGAGAGGAGGAAGAGGAGGAGTTTGGGGACAGAGGTTAGAGTCATCAGATGCTTTTGAAAGGAGGGAAAGTGGTCATGTGAGATTCTAGTGTTGGCAATTACATCTCTTCTTCTCCTTCATCCTCTTCTTCATCATCTTTTTCTTCATCTTCCTCTTCTTGGTCTTCTTCTTTATCGTCATCCTCTCCTCATTCTTTGTCCTCTTCTTCGTCCTCTTCTCCTTCATCCTCCTCTTCTTTTTCTTCTTCGCCATCTTCTTTATTGTCGTCCTCTCCTCATTCTTTGTCCTCTTCTTTGTCCTCTACTCCTTCTTCTTCTTCTTTTCTTCATCTTAGTCTTCTCCCCCTTCGTCCTCCTCTTCTTCTTTTCCTTGAGTTTTGCCTCTTGTGGACAGCAGTGGTCTTATTTCTGAGGACACACAAGGATGCGCAAGGCAGCTGGACCTGTTTTATTTTGAAAACTCTCTGGTTGTTTCTTCTCTTTCCTTTAAATCGTTATCTAAGATCTTCCAACACTTGTTAGTCATTCCTAAAAGTCAAAGGTGGAAACTCAGGTTGACCTGCTGATGCCATCAGGACCTGAGGCTCTGGAACTCCTTGTGTGAGGAGATTACTTCTTCTCAGCACTTTATCTGTTTGTAAATCATCATTTGAAGCAGATTTCTAACTGGTTTTAAACATATTCTTTAGTTTTTGTGTCATTTTCCTTTTTTCGATTAGTGCTATAGAAATACAGTTTGGATATTATCATTATTATTTTCGTCTGGACAAACAGAAGATCAGACTCTTGGAATCAAAGAGGCCTCAGACTTTTAAAAGCATTGCTAACGTTTCCTGTCGCTCTAGGAGACGAACCCCCCCCCGACCAGCACTTGAAAGGTCCTCTTCAGGCGTGTCAGTACGGACCTAAGGTCACATGTGACACACGGAACTAACATGTTTTGGTTTTTAAAACTCCAGCGTTTTGATTCCAGCAGCAGTGAATGATTTGTGAAGCAGCTCAGAGCAGAAAACAAACCTGTGACCTCTGCCTGGCCTCTCTGGATATATAAAGATGACGGGATATATTAAGATCCTGATGACTCCACTCTGTCAGCGTGATGTCAGCGGGCCGGGCCGGGCGGGAGCAGGTAGAGCCGCCTCACGCCGAGCCGCACGCCACCGTTAAACACGTCACCGACCGAAAACACTTTGCTCTCGCGCCGCTGAAGTGTGTGTTGACATTTTGAGGGTTTTGCATTTCAAGCGGCTGGCGTTGACCTTTTGTTCGTTATTGTCCTGATGGACTTTGAGGGAGAGAATCAGTAGAATGAGCTCCAGGAAACAAATAGCGGTGAGGTCGGAGGTCAGAGGTCGCTGACAACAGGCTGCGTGAATCATTGGGAGGAGAAAAGCTTCTCTTGAAACCAAACTCCTGCCGGGGTCGAGCTGCACGCCGCCTGAACTCTGGAGTTTATCTCTCAGGATCAAAACCGTCTGAGATTTCTGTAAATACATAAAACATGTAGAGCAGTTTTATGATTTACACCGAATCAGAGAGTTTCTATAAACTGGAGGAGTTGATGTTTCTTTTTTTCTCAGATTGTGTTAGTTCATGAGAACGACTCTACCTGATTTCCCAGAGATATTTGTTTTTTGTGACCTTTACTATTTAGTCAGTTCAAATCGGAGCAGATAATCAAATCCAAATGTTTACTTACACTGTTTATTCGCTGATAGAACAGTTTTCTACCATGAGTACGGTTAATGAACAGATTTACACAAGAATATTATCTTGAATATGACAAAAAAACATGATTACTTCAAAGCAAAATTCTTTATAAAGGTTTCTATGTAATATCTGTGTTGTTTAGATTCTGCTTGTGATGGTGGTTCCTCGCTGCAGATATTATTACATGTCAAACATTCCTATTGTTCGATTACATTACATTACAGCTGATTATTGCTGTAATTTGATATTTAACTTTGTCTTGGTTAGTTTGTTGTGGTGCTTGTGATCACAGTTTAATGGATTTCCACAGAACTTGGTGGAGGAAAGTGATTTGATATTTTTCGATGTTTGTATTTGACTTCCCAGAAAATAATTAATAGAACTCAATGAAAATGAGGACTGAGATATGTGTGGATGTGTAATTTGGTGCAGCTTTATTGATTTTAAGGAGATTATTAAACCTTGATGACATATGAGCTCAACCAGGTGTTTTATTCTAGTATCGTCATATCCTCGTTGGCTAGTTTATTTTATTAGTCACATGTCAAAGAATGCCAGACTTCTTTTTTTATTATATTACATGAAATTGATTTTATCCAGAACAATTTACAGTAAACACATTCATTTCATTGCTGAGAAATACAGTAAACTGTGAAGACAGTTAAATTAGATTAAAGCCTAATGCTTCTTTCTGTCTTTATATTTTTATGACGCACATTTTTTACCATACATCACTTATTTTGTATAATAGTATATATTTATATTTTTGTCTTCATGAAAGTTGATGATATTGACCAGTGGTTATCAACCTCGGGTTTGAGACCCTGACACTGGATCCTGTGATGAATCTAAAGGGTCAACAGAGGTTTTCTCATCAGTAAATAATAAGAAAATACTCAGCAAATCATATTTACTTGTGTATTTTTGGGGCATTTTTCAAGTTTGACCTCATTTACGATCACACACTCGAAGACTTAGAAGAAAAAGCTTTGGAACTGACGTGAACAAACATTTAAAACAGCAGAAACATCCACGTCGGTTATCGTCGCCGCTCTTCTGAATTTTCCAGCGCCAGCGTGAAGACGATGAGTCGCTCGGCGTTCTCTGTTATTATCAGAGACTGAGGAAGGTATAGAATAAAAGGGTGTGAGCCCTTATGATACGGTGAGGCCTGTCCCCGTCACAGGCGCCGTATAGAAACCATTAGCCCAGCCTCCATACTGAGCTGAGAGGGGAAGGGTGTTGTCAGCTGGATGGGTGGAGGATGGGTGAGGCATGGAGTGAGGAAGCTGGAGGAAGTGTAGAGGGAGGAGGAGGAGGAGGAGGAGGAGATAGGGAGAGAAATAGAAAGGATTTGGTGGCGAGGAGGCCTGATGACAGAACGCAGATGGAGAGAGGGCAGATAGGAGGGGAAGGTGGAGAGGTGGCGAGGGTGTGGACGTGCAGATAACGACGGGCTGCACTCCAGGATTATGACTTGTGTCCGTTTTCGTCCTCTGCCGTGAAGCTAGCTGCTGCTCCCCTTGGTTTTCATGAGGAAAGCTAACAATGCTATCAGGCAGAGAAACTGCACAAAGCCAAAATCACAGAATAAGGTTGCACAGAATAAATGAACCAAGAGTAAAACCAGATTTTATTCAAGAAACGCTTAATAATCCAAATGTGCAATAAGTTATTTCAGTAGTGGTTTAATTATAGGTTCTGTGCATTCATACAAATATCAAAAAATAAATTTTCTCTGTGGTTATTCCAGATGTTTTCCTCCTCTGAAATCATTAGAGCGGCTTTGAGGCAAATGTCCGTCATCGTGACAAATGCTGGTTTGTGGTTCGTTAGCCGAGCACCTGTCACTCCCGGTGATGTGGCCCCTTTTTGTAATTGTAGAGAAAAGGAGCCGGACGTCAGCCCGATGCCCGGACCCTCAGCGAAGGCATGGCAACAGCAGAGGGGGGTTATTATCCTGTTACCTTCACTGGAAGGACCACGGATGTCGTGACGCCACCTGAAGAAGAATCTCTCAGCCTGTGAGAGTTATTCACAAGCCGAGGGTTATGGGAGATTGTTGGAAAGGTAGAACTGGGAGGGAGGAGGAGGAGATGGAGGTAAAGGTGATGTTTGAGTCACATGACGGAAGGAAATGAGCTGTTCGTCATTCTCAGCTAAGAGATGACGAATCTGTGGAATCGTGAGTCTTTGTGTGACGTCGGTTTAACCTTTAAGGCTTTTAAGTGAGAATTCAGCATCATCTTGCACAAGTTGTGATCCACGGCTCCGTGATTGATGAGATCTAACAAATCGGACCAATAGAAAACGAGCTGCAGAGACTAAAAGCAATAAAAGTAACGTTAACATATCGAGCAAATGAAGGTTTTGTTGTTCCTGAGTCTCTTGGTGACTTGATTTAGCTTAAATCTCGTTTTATAATTGAGTTTACACTTGTGTTAACTGGGGATTAGTCTAAAATCTCCAGGCCTGAGTTTTTATGAACTCTGAGTCCACAGAGAAATAATTAAATAGTAAATGAATAATCCTTTATGGCAGTGAAACAATAAGTCTGACACCTGTGAAGAGGTGGATATACTAATAAAATGAAAATAAAAAACACTTCCTCGATGAGGTACATTTGAACACGTGACTGTTTGGACTCGTTTATCTTTAGGGGAATAAAAAGCGATACCATCACACCTTTGATTAATGAGTTTATTATTCTGATCTGTTGTATAATATCAGTAATAATGTGGATCATTGAGATTTCATCAAACCGGCTTGTGCCTTTAATGTTTGTCTGGACAAGGTGGAACATTTGCTCCTCTGTTGTGTCTTTTCTTTTGTGCAGATCTCATCTTAGACATTTGCTAAACTTCTATTGTCGAGGAAACGGAAACAAAATTCCCTCACACCTGTCCAGACATGACACTGGTCAGTCAAGACTAAAACTCCTTTTCCAGTTTGTCTCTGGATCCATGACAGAAACACTAATAACCTATTTACTGTGGAGTTCCCCAAGGCTCAATACTTGGTCCTCTTTTATTGATACTCATACTTCCATTCACTGAAATGACACCAATGAGTACAGTAGCTGTCATGTTGAGGCTCTTTCACAATAATAAACGTATTCATCAAAAGGTGCTGGATCACTGTTTATTCCCCTGAAGACAAACGAGTCCAAAACAGCCACTTGTTCAAATGTATCTCATGGAGGAAGTGTTTTTTATTTTAATTTTATTAGTATATCTATGTCCAGACTTATTGATTCAAGTAACAGTAGCAGGTTACTTTTGAATTGTTAAATTACCATTTCTAAATTTGAAATTTGAGGATTGTAGTGGAAGATGAAAACCTTTACTCTGCAGGAGGAAAATATTTATATATATTTCTTTGAAGGTTCATGTTTCCAGTCATTATTGTTTCATCTGAGTCTTTATTTTGCAGAAAGTGAAACGTCGACTGTTCACCTGCTGTCAGAAAATATAATTTCACATATTTGAAAACATCTCTCGTTTCACAGGAGAGAAAAATAAAAAGCAGTGTTACGTTAGTATGTTCACATGAGGCTGTGAGGGCCGAGGCCTGGGGGAGGGGAGTGGTGGGGCCTCATGTGTGTGTCTGTGTGTGTGTGTGTGTCTGTGTGTGTGTGTGTATCGCATCGGTGTTTGTGGCATGGTGTGGTTTGGGTTAGTGGAGGGTGGGGGCTGGGTGGAGTAGTGTTGCGTAAGGCATCATTAAGCAGAGGGTGGGTGTGTGTGTGCGTGTTGGTGTGTGTGTTGGTGTGTGTGTGTGTGTGTGTGTGTGTGTGTGTGTGTGTGTGTGTGTGTGTGTTGACCACACCTCTGTAGCTCAGAGGGGAGTGGAGTTTCCTGTCCAAAGATAAAGTCTCCAGGAAGCTGATCCCTCCTGTGCTCACATGTCACATGTTACACGTCTCGTCTCAGCGTTAATTCTTTATTATCACTTTGAGTTTGTCTCGTCCAAGACTGAAAACAAATAATATTTAATCTACATATTATTTTGCTTGTGTAATAGATATAAAAATGGTAACTACAGGTGATTGTGTTTCTCAAATACTGAATCTTGTCCAATCTTCACATCTTAAACCTTAAGATATTTGCTAAACTTTGAAGAAGCAAATCTAATTAACTAAGAAGCTGGATCCAGACACATTTTTAATTTTTCACTTTTTAAGTAGCCTAATAGCCGAGGTCAAATTCTCAGCTACACATCGATGGTATAGTTACATGTCTCGAGCACCAAAAAGCCTTCACCCCTCTACATTCATTTTTAAATCACTCATCAATATCAACCGCCTCAATATGTCTGAGATTTTCCACATTATTCTCTGAGAAATCAAGGAAAATGATATATATCACAATTTTAAAGGAAGAGAAACATACTTCCTGGATCAGCCTCCTGAACCGGATCCAAACCAAAGCTTATCGGGTTCTTAACGGACCCGTCCCTCATGTTTACACCAAGTTTCATCGTGATCCGTCCATTAGAATCTGCGTAATCCTGCTGAACAACAAATAAACAAAAACAGATGAAAACACAACCTATTTTGCGGCTGTTCTAATAATTATCTGCAGGTTCTTCTCTGATTTCAAGCTCGTGTCTTCTGTTGATTTTTCCAAACTGCAAACTACAGTGTTGACCCACAATAACAACTAATACAATAACTCCCTGTGGACTGAATAGAGCTGCAGAGGAAAGAGAAGAGAATGTGAAGTAGAAAGTTTGTCTCTTGTCTCACATGAAGAGACGAGAGACAGAAGCTGGAACCTGAGAGAGTCGAACGCCTTCTGATAGTTGTGTTGACCCGAGTTTAAAAAACTTGTGTTAAAGTGATAAAAGAACGATGGAGAGGGAGGAGAAGAAGGAAGAGGGGAGGATGAAAAGACTGGTTCAAAGTTTCTCTTGAGTGTCAGAACGAGGTCAAAGGTCATTGAGCCGCCTCGTTACGGCTCTCGAGCAAAAGTTAAAACTTTCTCTTGTTTTTCCCACGACACACACACACACACACACACACACACACACACACACACACACACACACACACACACACACATGTCATCTCTCTTTCCCGCCACTCTTCTTCTCCAGCTTCTCCTCTTCCTCCTCTCTCTTCTCTTTCTTTCCCCACTGTCTCTCTCTCTCTCGCCCTAATAGGATATGTCGAGGGAGGCTCTGCTTCCGCTCGCCCCGTCGCCATGGCAACCACGGCTCTGGCGGGAGTTGCCGAAAAGACTGTGCTAGCCTGACCCCCCCCCATATATACACACAGTCACACCCCTTCCTCCTCCTTCTCCTCTTCCTCCTCCACCTTTCCAAGCTTCTCTCTCTCTCTCTCTCTCTCTCTCTCTCTCTCTCTGTTTCTCTACCTCTCTCTCCCCCTCCCTGCCCCCTTCTCACTCTATCTCTCCCCTCTTCTAATTCACCACTTGAGCCAAAGGCGAACACACACACACACACACACGCACACACACACACACACACACACACACACACCCACACACACACACACACACACACACACACACACACAGACACACACACTCTGAATACCTGCCAGCACAGTGCAGTGAATAGCCCTGAAATGTCTCTCTCTCTCTCTAGCTCTCTCCCTCACAGACACACACATGCACACAAATAGAAACACAAACACACAATGAGGTCCTCTGTGCATATGTGTACTTGTGTGTGTGGTGTGTGTGTGTGTGCGTGTGTGTGTGTCACACTGATGTATGCACATAAACAAGTCAGTTGTCCTCCGGCAAACAGGAGCAGTCATGCACAAAGACCGTCCACAACACATGCACACACATACACAAATGTACACACACAACTCTATTACTCCCTGTGTGTCCCTATGTGTGTGTTCGTGTGTGTCTGTGTGTGTGTGTGTGTGTGTGAGAAGGAGCATTGGACATAAGAGGTTAGGGGCCTATTTACTGTGCTTTTGCCAGGAGGTCTTTGCGAGCCATTGTGTGTGTGTGTGTGTGTGTGTGTGTGTGAGTGTGTCTACGTGCGTGTGTGGTTGTGTGTTTGTGTGTGTTCAGTCCATTCAGAGGACAGCACATTCACAATTTTTGGGTTACAGGGAGAAAGAGAGAGGGGGATGATGTGAGGGAAAAAGAGGAGTATATTGCAGATATCGGTCGGTGCAGTTTCCTCTGCTGGTGCAGGATGATGATGTCATCGTTGGCAGTTCCACTTCCTGCAGCGTGAAGCGTTCAGGAAGTAGAAAACAGCAGCTGTGTGTGTGTGTGTCTGTGTGTGTCTGTCTGTGTGTGTCTGTGCGTGTGTGTGTGCTGATCTGAGTTATCTCCAGTCTATTAAATCTGCTGATGTTTCATATTGATGATAGATCCCGTTATGAGATGATGTTAATAAAAGACAGATTATTTATCTGGAGACGTTTCAATTAGAGCAAGTTCAGTGCTTTTAATTTGTAGGACCGATATTGATGTTAGGTTGTTATAAATGCAGTTTATTTTGTTAAATAAAATGTTTAAATAACTTCAAACCCAGATACATGAATGTCTGTGAAAGGCTCATACCTAAGGATTTATTAATTCATAAATTAGGAAACACAGCCCCATTTTAAAGTTTAAATTTTTACTCTGGTTAGCAGAAACAATCACATTCGCCTCCTGATTGGTTCTCGTCAGTCACATGACTTGACCACCGGCGTCATCGCTCAGAGAAAATAAATTCCTGCTCTTAGCTGATATAGGATTTGATGTAACTAAGCAACCAACTGCAGAGTAGCTTCTCTGTTGACTCCACATTTTAGTTTTAAAACTAAATAACTTAAACTAAACTTGATTAAAGTAGGAAGTAGCGTGGATGTAGCCTCAGAGAGTTTTTAAGTAGAGACTCTATATCTAAATGATTATAGTGTCTCTGTGTGATGGTCGACTTTTCACCTCATCTTCCAGATATGAGCAGTTTGGACATTTTTTTCTGAACATAACTCGACTCTGAGGCTCATCACACAATCTACCTTCTTCTTCCTGCTTCGTGTGTGAGCAGCACCGATCACATACATGTGCGTGTGCTCTGTGTGCAAGAGGAGGATCTGGAAGTTTATGGATTTACACAACGTAAACAATGGTGACACTCGTGAATTAATCCGACTGAGGCAACAACAAAAGAGAAGAAGGTCACGTCTCAAAGTTACTTATTGTTTTATATCTTATTTCACCTGAAAGTTTCCGTGTACTTGAAGGCGTCGTTGAACCCAGAGAAGCTGAAGAAACACACAAGATATTTATAAGTTTACACTTTAAGATGAAGAAATATCACCTGTTGGGTGAAAAAAAAATTTGTAATTATATATATTAATAGAAGCAGAGACAGTAACACACAAAAAGCAAACACAGGAAACTGATTATTAAAACAGAACAAACGTAGAAATATACAGGAATCAAAGGTAAAAAGGAAATAGAAAGCAGATGTCAAAAGTGTGGCTGAGTGATCGACTTGTAAAGAGCTTTATGAATATAAACCATTACAGAAAATAAGTTTTATCTCGATTTTGAAGAAAGAATCACCAGTTTTCAGCAGAACATTTAAAATCCTACTTAGATATTTTTAATATATTCATTAAAATGTCTCGTTATCGTGTCTGTAACTGACATTTATCTTTAGATACAAAGTTTGAGTATTAACGAGCTTCACTGTACATTCTACTGCACGTTTACTGTTGTTCACAGATTTCACTTTCATCCCCTCTTCACCTTCACCTTCGCCCGTCTCTTCATTTCTAAAATCACCACGTTAGTAAAACCGGTTCCGCCCTGGTGAAATGAATCCACCTCGCTCCAACACAAATAGACTGTTTCCCGAGTCCGGCAGCCGAGGTGTCGCTGGGCGCCGGCGTCCTCTGTGCCGAGCGTCTCCCGGTGTTGAAGGTTTCCGTTGCCAGGACGACTGAGCCAAGTATCTGTGGTTTTTCCATTTGTTAAAAGTGATGATTTCTGGGGAAAAACACGAAGGGTCAACGGACAGTTTCATGTTTCCTCTCCCTGAAGCACGAGGGAGGTTTTCAAGAATCCACAGTTTTCCTTTTAACCCTTTTTTAAAATGTCAGTTCATTTAGATGCTGGTAATTGAGATGTTTTATTCTCAGGAAAACTGATTGTGCCTCAGCTGGATAACGTGGAAACAGATTTTAAAGAGATGCTCTACAGGAAATTCTAGATGGTGTCAGCTGATACTCCACACATTCCTGAGCATGAAGAGATAAGTTTGATTCGAAACTGGATTTGTATTCATCATAAATCCAGTCAGGTTGTGTAAACTTCTTCTTTGGAATTGAAAACAATAAGCGTCTGAATCCGCCTCCTGTCGAGCTCGTTCCTCCACATTGTCTGTTTCTAAAAAGCTTTGTTAAAATGGGTTTGTTCATAACGTAAAGAAAACAGATGAAACGAGAGAAACAGGGTTTTTATTTTGTTTCATGAGAAGTTGTCAAAATGTGCTGAGACTCAAATGAGGAAACTGTAGGAAGATGTAAATATGGATAAAGGATAATTTATTCCTTTTAAAAGTAACTGTAAGTGAGAATAAGATCCAGATCCAGCTGAGTCACTGACGTCTTGCTGTGTGTCTACATGTGTTTTTACATTTGATCTGAAGTTAGATCTTCTATTATAAAGTTAGGTTTCTGCAGAGGCCTTGAAAGGTTTTTTAAAATTCATTAATAATTAGGATTATGAGGCTAAAGAGAAATTAACTTTTGTCGGCATTTATACTTTCCAGTTTCTCACTGTGTTTTACTTGTTTCTCTGGGAAATAAACACGAAGGATATTAATTAAAAAAAACAGATAAAGACGATGATCCTGTCTCTGTCTGCAGCTTTAGAGATAATGTGGTATTTCCAGGGATATAACTTCACTTCCTGGTCTTAAAAAGTATTGAATTCAACTTGTAGGAGTTGAGTAGACGCCCAGGATTCCTCTCTAAACCTTTTCTCTACTAATATAACATTTTATGCCGATTTCAAAAGTGTTTGAACCCTTTGAGTAAAAATCCTGAAACGTCTCTTGCGTCTGAAGATGAGAAACCTGATGTCTCTGCTCCAGCAGATCCAGCTTCAGGGTTGTAGACTCTCGTCCTGTGTGGGCGCTCGGAACAAGAAGCAAGTTACTTAGCACCCAGGAAATCCACACGGGTGACTCCTCTTAGGTGACCGGGGGGGCGCGGGGGGGGGTGACACAGGGTTGAGGAGACGTGGATGTTCACACTGGTCTGGGATCAGCGAGAGAGAACAGGTGGGCGAGCGAGAGGAGTAGACTTACCGTTCAACGCAGGGCGGGGGCTGTGGGTGCTGCTCTGGGCGGGTCAGGCTGCAAGAGGTGGAGTGGGTGTGTGTGTGTGTTTGTGTGTGTTTGTGAGTGTGTGTGTGTTTGTGTGATAGGCGGGGCCGCGTGCTTCGTGGTTAATATCTCCCCCAGCTGTTGTTTTTCCTCTCTGTCTTTATTATGTCGTCTCTATCTGCCTTCACACTCTCTCTCCTCCAGTGCACACACACAAACACACACACACACACACACAGACACACACAAACGCTCACACAACACATACAAATTCACATTTAACACACTCAAACACACACATTCCCAACAAATCAATGCTTCTGTCTTTATCTCTCTCCTCCATCCTGTCATCATTTTCTCCTTCTCCTCCCTTTACCTCCCTCATTGTCCCTCCATCCTCCTGTTACCTTGTGTGTGTGTGTGTCTGTATGTGTGTGTGTGTGTGTGTGTGTGTGTGCGCGCGTGTGTGTGTGACCTCCAGACCTATGGATTTCATCCTGTAGACGGATCAGCAGCAGAGACTCAGCCCATCAGCTGGAAGGAGCTCTTGTGATTTCAGTGCATTGTGTTGGGACCTGACTCAGTTTGGGCAGAACCGGTAACTTGGCTCCGATTCCTCCAAACACCTGGAAAATACTCGTCGGTTTAGCTCAGGACCTGTTTGCTTTTCCAACGTTTTGTTTTCGTGACCTGAAGAACCTGTAAGGGACGACGAACTTGTTCGCTGTGTCATGTTTTGGAAGAATAGAGTTAAAGAGACGCTCGGAGGTGGAGATGTCCGCAGTGGCCGAGAGAATCTGCAGATGTGAACTTGGTTCCCTTTCTGGTAATGGAATAATTCATCTATGACACCAAGGGCTTGTGGGTAAGTCCCAGCAAACAGATAAAAGCTACCTCATTAAACCGCATGTTATCTATATCTATACGTAAGAAAACCTGGAAAAAATGCTTATTTATAATAATAATAATCTTTATTCTCTGGTATCTATTAAAACAATGATTCCATAAAATCATGTGACTGTAAAAGAAGTTATAAAAAAGATCAATAACTGGAGTTTGTAAGAATAAAACCGCAGACAGTGATTATGTATTTCAATAGAATCTAAAGCTCAGTGAGAAAACATCACATCGATAAACTGTAATTTCTGAAACAGACTTCTGAACCGGAGCCGCTGTCGTCGGCCAAACTTTTCTTGTAACCTGTCATCGGTGATTTGTGTGTGTGTGTCTGTTTCGTCTGCTCGGCTGCCGACAGATTCCTGACACGCCTTCACTCATAAATTATACATAAATAGTTATTACAGCAGTTAGACGTCTGCGATCTTTGAGTGGAACTCGCTTTAGTAACAACAAGTAGCTAATTCAAACCAAACGTTTGAGTAGCAAGATACACACACATCAGTTTGATGAGAGGAACCACTTTTACTCAAAGTGTATGAGTTGATCCCATTCACTAACATGGAGGAGGCGGGTTTATGACCTGTAGATGCTGCAGCCAGCCACCAGGGGGCGATCCAGATGATTTGGCTTCACTTTGGGGTTTTGTTTGTGGGTCATTTGGGATGAAATAAGAGAAACAGGACAGAGAGGTCCTCTGTTTAAAGTCACATGTTCTACACATGATGCTGTAATCACACGTATGTGGTCACATGATCTCACCGTGGCCGAGGCGTGTTTTCACCTCGCCGCCGCCCTCACAGCTGCTTCCTGCTTCTATTCAACTTGGAGATCACATGAATTAATTGCGAGGCAAAGACTGGGTGACCCCATTTAGTGTTGGAGCCGAGCGGCGTCCCCGGCAACGACCACGGCAACGCGTCTGGCGCTCAGGAAGGCTCCTCCCTCTTCGTCATGCTGCATTCACAGAGCAGGTTTTATTGTTTGTAGGTGAATTGAGTCGTGGCAGATTGTTGTGATTGTTTCAGAGACGGTTATTTTGTGGCCTCGTGCCAACGTCTGATTCGCAGAGACGTGACTGGAGCTCGACTCTGACACAGATTACAAATCATTTCTAAAGAATGAGATTAAATACGTGTGACACAAATCAGTTAATTTCCTCAAACAACTTAACTCTATAGATTCCCAGAAATGAAATAAGCAGCGATGGAGGAATATATAGATCTTTTATTTAAGTAAAAGTACAAATACAACAGTGTAGAAATACTGTTATAAAAGTCCTGCATTTAAAAAGGTTACTTAAGTAAAAGTATGTCAGGAAATTGTACTTGAATTGTACTTGAATCTTGAATCTAAAGTATAAACAGATATAATTATTGTTGAGATGTCGCTGAACTTTTCATTATGGATTAATCAGAGAAATGTGTTTTTGACACCAACCATAATTTAAAGTTGCTATAGAGTAAATCAAATGGATTATATATATTATTCTAATAAATCTGGAATCGTAAAACACTCACAGATTACAAATCATTTAAAAAGTATTTGATTAAATACGTGTGACACAAATCAGTTAATTTCCTCAAACAACTAACTTGAACTTTATAGATTCCCAGAAATGAAATAAGCAGCGATGGAGGAATATTTAGATCTTTTACTTAAGTAAAAGTACAAATACAACAGTGTAGAAATACTTTTATAAAAGTCCTGCATTTAAAAAGGTTACTTAAGTAAAAGTATGTCAGGAAATTGTACTTGAATTGTACTTGAATCTTGAATCTAAAGTATAAACAGATATAATTATTGTTGAGATGTCGCTGAACTTTTCATTGTGGATTAATCAGAGAAATTTGTTTTTGACACCAACAATAATTTAAAGTTGCTATAGAGAGAATCAAATGGATTATATATATTATTCTAATAAATCTGGAATCGTAAAACACTCACAGATTACAAAACATTTCAAAAGTATCTGATTAAATACGTGTGACACAAATCAGTTAATTTCCTCAAACAGCTAACTTGAACTCTATAGATTCCCAGAAATTAAATAAGCAGCGGTGGAGGAAGTATTTAGATCTTTTACTAGAGTAAAAGTACAAATACAAAAGTGTAGAAATACTGTTACAAATTTCCTGCATTTAAAAAGGTTACTTTAGTAAAAGTATGTCAGGAGATTGTACTTGAATTTTACTTTAATTGTACTAAATCTAAAGTATAATCCTTCTTTTTGTATTATCAGGTTATTTTTACACATGTATTCATGTAAAAGGAGGATTTTACTGTTGTAGTTTGTTGACATGTCGCTGAACTTTTCATTATGGATTAATCTGCTCATTATTTTCTCCAGCAATCAACTGATTGTTTGTTTGGTTTCTCAGAATAATGAGAAATTCAGAGAAATGTGTTTATGACACCAACCAAAATTTAAAGTTGCTATAGAGCAAATCAAATGGATTATATGTATTATTCTAATAAATCACGTCTTGATACTTTGACTGGAACATTTTGACGAACGTGTAAACGTTGTGTTGTCATTGTGTTCGGCCGTTTAATGACAATAAAGAATTTTGATGTTGGAGCCAACAACTACTTTCTTGTGAAAACTCTCTGAGTAATGAGCCGAGGGTGAAGTCACATTTTCTCGGTGCCAGCTTCCTCCTTCTCTTCCTCCGGCCCCTCCCTTATTTTGATCGGTGAAGACGATGAAGGTAACGCCCGAGCGAACGAGTTCCTCTTCTGCTCTGAGACGTCTTCCAGAGACAAACAGTGATGACACACCTCAACCTCATGTTGTTCACACCCGGCGGCTTCAGCTTTTAATTATACGTCCAAACTGAATCTTTTAAAAACACAGGACGAAGGATTAAAGGACCTGTTGGTTTTCACCTCTGCCCCGGAGCTTCTGTTTTCACCACTCTTTGTTTCTGTGTCAGCAAGATTACACAAAAACTACACAACATATTTGCATTAAATCCGGCGGCAGGATGGAACATGAGAGATCTCGTAAAAACATGTGGGCGGATCTGTTTTTTGTAAAATCGTTTTCTCGTGGGGTGTGTCTGGAGATTTTCACCCAATTTCCCAGAGAATATTTTTATGGATCTTGATGAAGCAACTCAGGATATTTAGTGGACAAATATGACGCTGTGCAGTTTTGTGAAGATCGAAATAAAAATCAGGATACAGCAGATTAAAATGTGGTTTCATAAGTGAACAAAATTATGACATTCGTTATTTTAGAAAATTCTTATGATGATAAAGTGCAATTATGAAAAACTGCTTTTAAACAAAAGAAGAAGAAAGTACTGGAACATGAGAGATCTCTTAAAACTTGGGGGCGGATCTGTTTTTGTAAAATCATTTTCTCGTGGGGTGTGTCTGGAGATTTTCATCCAATTTCCCAGAGAATATTTTATGGATCTTGATGGATACAGCAAATTTGAATGTGTTTTCATAAGTGTAGAAATTACACTAATGCTGATAAGGTGCAATTATGAAAAACTGCTTTTAAACAATAGAATAAGAAAGTACTGTGGAGTACTGTGGAGTACTGTGGAGTACTGGAGGTGCTGATGCTGGGTGTGATACCATCATGGTGTTACCATGGCAACCAGATGAAGCGCCTCATTCATGTTCTCCATTAAAACAGAAAGTCTGACAACACAACCACGTCTACAAACCAATCAGAGTCCATTATAGGCCGACTCCGCCCACGTAGGTGATGACAACGTGAAACCAGAACAAACCAGATCTAATGAAACTATGGAACCAACACGTGAAGCTTCAGACTCTTGAGGTCAGAGATCGACCTGAAGTCCATGTTTCATCTTCACTGTGAATCAAACTGTTCCTCTGAGTCTGAACCAGAACTCATCACAAGTCAAACTTCCTTGAAATCCACAGAATCAGTTGAATTTCACTCTCATCACTTTCTTCTAACAGGACAAACTTAAAAATACTCAAATACTTAAAAGTAAAAGAGTCTGGAGCCGTTTCCCTCGGCTGAGCAACGAGCTGCTTCCACATCAGAAACTCTCTCTCTTCTCCTTCCTCCTCTCGCTCTGTCTCTCCAATCAGAGCTTCTTCTCTTTTTTATATTTCTACATTTCCGTCTCGTTGTCGAGAGTCTGACAGAAGTAGAGCGGAGAGAGAGAGAGGGAGGGAGGGAGGGAGGGAGTGGGTGGAAGGAAACAAAGGTGTGGTCGACTGTGAAGAGCGTGTGATGCTGGAGGGAGAGGTGGAGGGGGGTGTGGGAGAGAAAGGTGAAAGGGGTGTGGTAGAGAGAGAGCGTCACGATCACTCCATATTCTTTCACCTGGGAGGAAGGCGGGGGGGGGGAGGAGGAGGAGGACAAGGAGAGGGTGGGGGAGAAGGGGATGGAAAGATGAGGGGACTGGGTGGGGAAGGGAGTTGGTGGTGGGTGGTGGGGGGGTGGTGGTGGGGGGGGGACCAGTGGAAAACATGGAGTCAGCTGATAGCTCCCAGTTTCCATGGCAACCCTAGGCCTTTCCCACCCACTCTCTCTTTCTCTATCGTCTCGTTCTCTCCTCTCTCCGCCTCACCCACTCCCTCTCTCTCTTCTTCTTTCACACTTCATTTTATTTTCTGTTTTTTTCTTTCTTCATTTTTTTTCTCTAAGGCCGTTCCTCAGTTCCAACGTTACAGCCCTGCTTCCTTTCCTTTCCTTTCCTTTCCCTTCTTCTTGTTCCCTTTGATTCCTTTCCTTCTCGTTTCTTTTCATTCCTCTCCTTCTTGTTCTTCTCCTTTCCTTCTTCTCCCTCTCATTTCCTTCTTATCCCTCTCATTACCTTTCCTTCTTCTTGTTTGATTCCTTTCCTTCTCGTTCCTCTCCTTTCCTTCTTCTCCCTCTCATTTCCTTCTTCTCCCTCTCATTTCCTTTCCTTCTTCTTGTTTGATTCCTTTCCTTCTCGTTCCTCTCCTTTCCTTCTTGTCTCTCTCCTTTCCTTCTTACCCCTCTCATTTCCTTTCCTTCTTCTTGTTTGATTCCTTTCCTTCTCGTTCCTCTCCTTTCCTTCTTCTCCCTCTCATTTCCTTCTTGTTCTTCTCATTTTCTTTCCTTCTTCTTGTTTGATTCCTTTCCTTCTCGTTCCTCTCCTTTCCTTCTTCTCCCTCTCATTTCCTTTCCTTCTTCTTGTTTGATTCCTTTCCTTCTCGTTCCTCTCCTTTCCTTCTTCTCCCTCTCATTTCCTTTCCTTCTTCTTGTTCTTCTCCTTTCCTTCTTCTCCCTCTCATTTCCTTCTTATCCCTCTCATTTCCTTTCCTTCTTCTTGTTTGATTCCTTTCCTTCTCGTTCCTCTCCTTTCCTTCTTCTCCCTCTCATTTCCTTCTTATCCCTCTCATTTCCTTTCCTTCTTCTTGTTTGATTCCTTTCCTTCTTGTTCTTCTTATCCCTCTCTTTTCCTTTCTTCCTTCCTTCAGCCAACTTCTGTGTCTTTATCTGTTCCCTTTTCTTTCCATTTCCTTAAATTCTTCCTTATCTCCACCAAGTTTTGGTGCATTTCTCTATTTCTCTTTATTCTTATTATGATAAATATAGAATAGTAAACACCATGCACACAATCCAGGGCTGTTTTGGTTATTGTGGATCCTCTCACCTGCTCGCCGACCCCCTGGTGGCCACAGTTGGATTTACTCTTCAGACACTAAATGGTTTTTCGGTTGACAAAAATAATTCTCCCATCGCACTGAATGTCACGTGTTGCGACCTCTGATGCAGCCGACCCTCCGGCGTGCTCCTGTAACGACGGTTGACTGCAGACGGGTGTTTACCACCGCCGCCATCGGAGCCGTGCGACCTGATAAAAGGGCGTCGTCTCCACCCTCGCCTCCTCGCCCAGCTCCCCTGGCCGAGGGCCAACTCCTGCACTGCTGCTCCCTCTCTCACTCCTCCCGTCTCTCTCTCTCTCTCTTTCCATCTGTACCAGTCTCTCTCTATGCCCGTCCAGCACTCCTCTATCTGTCCCCCTGTCCCCCCCCCCCAGTGTACCACACAGCGGCCATTGTTCCCGCGGCACATTGGAGCTTCATGGCGGCCGAGCTTCTCGCCGGCTGTGGTGACTCGTTCCTCTGAGGAGAGAAACTAGGTCGTAGCTTGAAAGAGTCAAATTATATAAAGTATGAAATCACCATAGAAACATCTGCCTGCAAATATTTGTCAATTAAACTCAATTAAAATAGATATAAGATGTTAAATGTTGAGCTGGTTTCCTCTGACAAGTTGTTTGTTTGAAACTCGGTTGAATCGTGGGAAGAATTGATTATTTTTAGGAATCGGATGAAATTGTTCTTTGGTCTTAATCTGTGATGAAGATTTGTTTCATATCTCATTCTTTCCAGCAGGCAGATGCATTGATGGACTAGGTCGTAGTTTGAAAGAGTCTGGTGCAAATGATTGAAAGTATGAAATCACCATAGATTTCATACCATAGAAACATCTGCCTGCAAATATTTATCAATTAAACTCAATTAAAATATATATCAGATGTAAAGTGTTGAGCAGCTGGTTGTTTGATTCTGACACCAAAACGTATTTCCACGAAACTCGGTTGAATTGTGGGCCACAGAAGAATCGATTATTTTTAACTGGATACAATTGTTCTTTGGTCTTAATCTGTCATAAAGATATGTTTCATATCTTAATTTTCTACATTTCCTCATACATAGATACATGAGATACATGGCAGCCGAGCTTCTCGCCGGCTGTGGTCACCTCGTTCCTCTGAGGAGGCGAGAGGAGAGAAACTAGGTCGAAAGAGTCTGGTGCAAATGATATAAAGTATGAAATCACCATAGAAACACCTGCCTGCAAATATTTGTCAATTAAACTCAATTAAAATATATATCAGATGTAAAGTGTTGAGCTGGTTTCCTCTGACAAGTTGTTTGTTTGATTCTGGCACAAAAACTATTAATTTTAAGGCGCCGAACTGGATAAAATTGTTCTTTGGTTTTAATCTGTCATGAAGATTTGTTTCATATTTCGATTTCCTCTCATTTATCATCCTTCCGAGCAGGCAGTTGCATTGGTGGACCAGGTCGTAGTTTGAAAGAGTCTGGTGCAAATGATAGAAAGTATGAAATCACTATAGATTTCATTCAATAGAAACATCTGCCTGCAAATATTTATCAATTAAACTCAATTAAAAAATATATCAGATGTAAAGTGTTGAGCAGCTGGTTGTTTGATTCTGACACAAAAACGTATTTCCACGAAACCCGGTTGAATCGTGGGCCACAGAAGAATCGATTATTTTTAACTGGATAAAATTGTTCTTTGTTCTTAATCTGTCATAAAGATATGTTTCATATCTTAATTTTCTACATTTCCTCATACATAGATACATGAGATACATGGCAGCCGAGCTTCTCGCCGGCTGTGGTCACCTTGTTCCTCTGAGGAGGCGAGAGGAGAGAAACTAGGTCGAAAGAGTCTGGTGCAAATGATATAAAGTATGAAATCACCATAGAAACACCTGCCTGCAAATATTTGTCAATTAAACTCAATTAAAATATATATCAGATGTAAAGTGTTGAGCTGGTTTCCTCTGACAAGTTGTTTGTTTGATTCTGGCACAAAAACTATTAATTTTAAGGCGCCGAACTGGATAAAATTGTTCTTTGGTTTTAATCTGTCATGAAGATTTGTTTCATATTTCGATTTCCACTCATTTATCATCCTTCCCAGCAGGCAGATGCATTGGTGGACTAGGTCGTAGTTTGAAAGAGTCTGGTGCAAATGATAGAAAGTATGAAATCACCATAGATTTCATTCAATAGAAACATCTGCCTGCAAATATTTATCAATTAAACTCAATTAATATAGATATCAGATGTAAAGTGTGGAATTGTTTGTTTGATTCTGACACCAAAACGTATTTCCACGAAACCCGGTTGAATCGTGGGCCACAGAAGAATCGATTCTTTTTAACTGGATGAAATTATTCCTTGGTCTTAATCTGTTATGAAGATTTGTTTCATATTTCATATTTTCCTCTCACCCTCCCAGCAGGCAGATGCATTTGTCGACTGTCCGCAGCCGACCGACCTGAAGGTGAAGACCGAGTCGCCGGTTTGCAAGACGGAGCCGTCCTCGCCCGAGCCGCGCCCCCCCGCCGAGGACCAGACGGAACCCGTGGACCTGTCCCTCAACAAGCCCCGCCCCTCCTCACAGCCCGCCTCCACGACGAGCACCACGGTCAACCCGGCGCCCAGCTGCGTCATCACGCACCACAACATGGCCGCCACGTCCATCCCCTCCTCGGCGGTGCAGTCGATCGGCTCCATGGTAACGACCACGCCCCTTCTCCTCCACTGTGGTGACGCTGTTGTTGTGGCAACCAATCACACGTCTCCCCTTGTTGTGTCCCCGCCCCTCCAGGTCCTGTCCCCGGGCTCCATCCTGGCCACGCAGGGCGCCGGCGGCCAGCAGATCCTGCACGTCATCCACACCATCCCCTCGGTGAGCATGCCGGGCAAGGTGGGCCAGCTGCAGACCATCCCGGTGGTGGTGCAGTCGCTGCCCGTGGTCTACACCACCATGCCCACCGACGGCGTCGCCACGGCCGCCATCACCGTGCCGCTCATCGGCAGCGACGGGCGCTCGGAAGGATCCGGTGAGCGCCACCAAGCAAAACACCCTTTGATTCCTTTCCTTCTCATTTCCTTTCATTCCTCTCCTTCTTGTAATTCTCATTTCCTTCTTCTCCCTCTCATTTCCTTCTTATCCCTCTCATTTCCTTTCCTTCTTCTTGTTTGATTCCTTTCCTTCTCGTTCCTCTCATTTCCTTCTTATCCCTCTCATTTCCTTTCCTTCTTCTTGTTTGATTCCTTTCCTTCTTCTTGTTTGATTCCTTTCCTTCTTCTCCCTCTCATTTCCTTATTATCCCTCTCATTTCCTTTCCTTCTTCTTGTTTGATTCCTTTCCTTCTTCTCCCTCTCATTTCCTTCTTATCCCTCTCATTTCCTTTCCTTCTTCTTGTTTGTTTCCTTTCCTTCTTCTTGTTTGCTTCCTTTCCTTCTTCTCCCTCTCCTTTCCTTCCTATCCCTCTCATTTCCTTTCCTTCTTCTTGTTTGATTCCTTTCCTTCTCGTTCTTCTCCTTTCCTTCTTCTCCCTCTCATTTCCTTCTTATCCCTCTCATTTCCTTTCCTTCTTCTTGTTTGTTTCCTTTCCTTCTTCTTGTTTGATTCCTTTCCTTCTTCTCCCTCTCATTTCCTTCTTATCCCTCTCATTTCCTTTCCTTCTTCTTGTTTGTTTCCTTTCCTTCTTCTTGTTTGCTTCCTTTCCTTCTTCTCCCTCTCATTTCCTTCTTATCCCTCTCATTTCCTTTCCTTTGTCTTGTTTGCTTCCTTTCCTTCTTCTCCCTCTCATTTCGTTCTTATCCCTCTCATTTCCTTTCCTTCTTCTTGTTTGATTCCTTTCCTTCTTCTTGTTTGATTCCTTTCCTTCTTCTCCCTCTCATTTCCTTCTTATCCCTCTCATTTCCTTTCCTTCTTCTTGTTTGATTCCTTTCCTTCTTCTCCCTCTCATTTTCTTCTTTTCCCTCTCATTTCCTTTCCTTCTTCTTGTTTGCTTCCTTTCCTTCTTATCCCTCTCATTTCCTTCGTATCCCTCTCATTTCATTTCCTTCTTCTTGTTTGATTCCTTTCCTTCTCGTTCCTCTCCTTTCCTTCTTCTCCCTCTCATTTCCTTCTTATCCCTCTCATTTCCTTTTTCTTCTTCTTGTTTGATTCCTTTCCTTCTTCTCCCTCTCATTTCCTTCTTATCCCTCTCATTTCCTTTCCTTTGTCTTGTTTGCTTCCTTTCCTTCTTCTCCCTCTCATTTCCTTCTTATCCCTCTCATTTCCTTTCCTTCTTCTTGTTTGATTCCTTTCCTTCTTCTCCCTCTCATTTCCTTCTTCTCCCTCTCATTTCCTTTCCTTCTTCTTGTTTGCTTCCTTTCCTTCTTCTCCCTCTCATTTCCTTTCCTTCTTATCCCTCTCATTTCCTTTCCTTCTTTTTGTTTGATTCCTTTCCTTCTCGTTCTTCTCCTTTCCTTCTTCTCCCTCTCATTTCCTTCTTATCCCTCTCATTTCCTTTCCTTTGTCTTGTTTGCTTCCTTTCCTTCTTCTCCCTCTCCTTTCCTTCTTATCCCTCTCATTTCCTTTCCTTCTTTTTGTTTGATTCCTTTCCTTCTTCTGCCTCTCATTTCCTTCTTATCCCTCTCATTTCCTTTCCTTTGTCTTGTTTGCTTCCTTTCCTTCTTCTCCCTCTCCTTTCCTTATTATCCCTCTCATTTCCTTTCTTTCTTCTTGTTTGATTCCTTTCCTTCTCGTTCCTCTCCTTTCCTTCTTCTCCCTCTCATTTCCTTCTCATCCCTCTCATTTCCTTTCCTTCTTCTTGTTTGATTCCTTTCCTTCCTCTCCCTCTCATTTCCTTCTTATCCCTCTCATTTCCTTTCCTTCTTCTTGTCTGATTCCTTTCCTTCTTTTCCCTCTCATTTCCTTCTTATCCCTCTGATTTCCTTTCCTTCTTCTTGTTTGCTTCTTTTCCTTCTCGTTCTTCTCCTTTCCTTCTTATCCCTCTCATTTCCTTTCCTTCTTCTTGTTTGCTTCCTTTCCTTCTCGTTCTTCTCCTTTCCTTCTTCTCCCTCTCATTTCCTTTCTTCCTTCCTTCAGCCAACTTCTGTGTCTTTATCTGTTCCCTTTTTCTTTCCATTTCCTTAATTTCTTCCTTATCTCAACCAAGTTTTGTTAAATTTCTCTATTTCTCTTTATTCTTATTATGTTAAATATAGAATAATAAACACCATGCACACAATCCAGGGTGTTATTAATAATGTATTCGCTGCTCAGTCACATGTGCAGCAGCCGCAGAGTGTGTGTGAACTTTTGTGTCCTGGTCACACACTCACTCGCTCACACTGTCGTTTCTAGGTCTCTCTCAGACCAGTTCGGTGACAGGGCTGATGTGTGTTCATGGTTAGTGCTGCCGTCTGTCTCCCTGTCTGTCTCTGTTGCCCTGGACTCCTCCCACATGAGCCAGGAGACTGATCTTCCCACTGAAACGAGGAAACATGCTGAAATAAAACATGTTCCTACTTTGCACTTCACGCGTCACGGTTCTCAACAGCTGATTCTGTCCGCTGATATTTTGTCGGGGAAAGAATCCAGATGGTTCATAAATCAAAACAGGAGCTTGGTGTACAGATCGCTGTTTGAGTTATAATGCGTCTTATTATTTTAAACGTGCATCAGAGGAAGAAAAACTTGAATAACTCAAAAGTTCTCTGACACATGAACTCTGGTAAATGTCCAGAAGATCGGATCTCAAGATTCAAGATCTTGAGATCCAAGATTTTTTATTGTCAAATGCACAGAGATAACATGAAGCAGTCGCTGGCAATGAAATACTTGAGTCACAGGCTCTCTTTAAGCAATGCTCAGTCATTTCAACCAAAAAAATAAAATAAAAATAGAAAAAGTATAAAATAGAATAAAATAGAATAAAATAGAATATCAAAAATTAAAATAAGTTTTAATATATATATATATATAAATATATATCTTTACAGATGAGGAGAAAAATAAAACAACATTAGTTCAATTTGTGCAGTAGTGCAAATATTCAAATATGCTTATTATGGTGCTGGTGCAAATATGCAGATATGCCAGGGTGCTGGTTTGGTGGAGTTGTTGCAGTTCAGAGGAGTTTAAAAGTCTTATGGCCTGGATCTGGATGTTTTCCAGTGTTTTTCTTTAGCTGATGAAGAAGCAGGAGGAGATTTTTCCCGGGTTCGACTTGTTTCACATCCAGTGACGACCCGATCACCAGCTCTGGAATCTCCTCGTCAGTTTCATGTCTGAGTTCCAAGAGCAACTGATTTGCAGGAAAATGTTCTGGACTCAGTCTGAAAGCAGATGAACATTTACCCGTGTGTGACACAGGCGAACAATAGTGAAGAAGCAGTAAAATATCCCGTTAATCAATTAAAGAAACAACAAACAATGAGGTTGAGGAGCTGTAATCATCCCACAGGAAACCCGAAATGTGTTCAGGCAAACCACCGCTGTGATGAACTGCAGTAAGTCTGGTTCTCTGTGGTCTGGATCCCGAGCAGGAATGTAAACCAGGAAGAAACCTCCACAAGAATCTGCAGCTCACAGACTGGAAGCCTGAAGACTCTCTCACCCTCTCTCACCCTCTCTCACCCGCTCTCACCTCAACAGTCTGTGACGTGTGAACACCGCCACGAGTGTTTGTGTCGCACTGTGTTAGAATCCACCTTTTCTTTACTGGGGAGAATTATAATATTTCCTCTTTCAGGAAGGAGAATATCTCATCTAGAGTCATTTCAGAATCCAGATTCTGTTTGAATCCGTGTGTGTCTCCTTCCACCTGACGTGAGTGATTACACAGCACCTTTGTTTTACAGGTGAGCCTCGGGCTGCTCACAGTGAAAGGCCACAGCAAGATGCAAAAAAAAATGTTTAAATGTCAAAATGTCGCATATGTTGTTAGCTGTGCTGCAGGAAGGTCGACCAGGGTCGTGTCTGCAGAGTTAAATGTCCATTGTTTCAACCAGCAGCAGATTAAAGAGGCGTTTGGGAGGAAGAGTTTGGGAGAGTAGCGAAGAACTGTGAATAAAGATGGAAGACACGTCTACACCTCCTCACGACGTACAAAAATGAAGCTATAATATCCTGGATTAATGTGCGTTAGAGCCTGAACAGTAGTGATCGTTGTGTGTAGCCCGATATTGAGTTAATGCAAACACAAGCAATCGACCAATCACGAGTCAATCATGATGTTTCACCCCCTGTTTCCAGCTCATCAAATAAGATTCAAGATTCAAGATTTTTATTATCAAATGCACAACAATAACATTAAGCAGTCGCTGGCAATGAAAAGCTTGAGTCACAGGCTCTCTTCTATAGCAATACTCAATAATAACAACCAAAAAAATAAAATAGAAATAGTATAAAAATAGAATAAAATAGAATATCTAAAATATAAAATATAAAATAAAATGTATACATCTAATAATATATATATATTATATATATATATATATATATATATATTAATATTATATATATATAAATAAATGATTATAATCAAGCTCATCAGGAACATGAACACTTGAACATTTATGAGAAGGATAAGAACCACCTCAAATGACAGAAACCATCTTTGAGGAAAATATAACTTGGACTTTGAAATTAACATTTTAATTTGGTCCAGGTCCCATTCACTAACATGGAGGAGGGAGGGTTTATGAGCTTAACTGCAGAAAAGTCAGATCAGGACGGGTTTTGCTTCTGCTTCTGTGAGTTTCGTGCAGGAAACGGTGAAACACTTCACGTTAAATCAGAAACTCGCTCTGGAACCTGTTTACAGTTTGACTGCGATACAGTTGCTCAGAGTTTACTCAGTAATTGTTTACTCACGGGAACCAATCAGGCGTCACCTGAACTAATGTGATATGATCTGGTGAGACGGACCGAGAGGATTCTGCCGTTTATTCAGTCGTCGGTGAAGGAGACACTTGTTCCTCAAGCTCGAGCTGAAACTTGTTTCTGTCGCTGAGGAGAGCAAACGTCAAACCGGGGTTAAAGATGTGAGTGGGACGAGAGGAGTGAGGGAGGGACGAGAGGAGAAGAGGAGGGAGAAGGAGGCGGATGGAAGGAGAGAGAAACTGGGTGGAGGAGGTGGAGGTTGAGGAGGGATGAGGAGGAGAGGAGATGGCCTCGTTTCCCCTTTGAAAGAGGCAATGGCTGAGGGGTGGGGGGGGAGCTTAATTGTCTCCAGAGACAAAGAACACTTCTATTGGTTTGTGACCCTCCCCACACACACACACACACACACACACACACACACACACACACACACACACACACACACACACACACACGGATACTCCACCCAAAATTCCTCACGTCACCCTTCCAGCCGCCCCGCCCTGCTCTCTCTCTTCAGGGCGAGTGGACTTTGAACCGAATGGCCGCCACATTCCTGCCGAGAGAGAGAGAGAGAGAGAGAAACAAATTATTCAACCAGATTGACCAAAAACTCAATTCATTAACTCAGTAGCTCATGTTTCATAGTTTCCTCTAATCGATTAAAAGTTAATCAACTCTATCCTCATATCTTCAGATTGATTCATGCACGTATTTAATGTTACATCATATCATCACCAGTTAGAGAATCAACAGAGGTTTGTGTGTGTCCACCTCCCTGAGTGTAGCAGGGCTTTTCTCTGTGCATTGTGTCTTCACTCTGGTTTTAACAATCCAGACAGTTGATGTTTACACTTTGTTTGAAAATGGCTGAACCGAACCCATCATGCAGAACGTCCCAAGGTCAAACAACCCCACACATGCCCAGTTCCTAAAGCTAAAATATAGAAGAAAACACGAATTGGTCTGAAATGATTTGTCATTAAACTTAGTTCCAAACTGTGGACATGAAAACCAATGTTGTAGGTTAGTAAAAAACATTGGTTACCAGTTGATCCATCTGAGTTTTCTAATGAGGCTACAAATATGACTGTGGCCAGAAGGTTGTCGGTTCCATCCCAGTCGCCCCCATCTGCAAGAGTCCTTGAGCAACATACTGAACCTCATAGTTCCCCTCATAGAGAAAGTGCTGCTCATAGATTCACCCATTGATAAGAAACCATCATCAGCAATAAATAAATACAGATCATTTATCTTTTACCGTCCTCGAGCCAAAGAGACGTATAAACAAAATGTAATAACATAATGTAAAAGGAGTAGGGTTGCAAAATTCCGGGAATATTCAAAGTTGGAAACTTTCCATGGGAATAAACGGGAATAAACGGGAATAAACTGGAAATGTTGTGGGTAATTTATTCTAACTGTATTTACCTTGTCATAAACAGACATAAATATAAACATTTTGTTTTGTCATAGGCTGATTTGAGCCCTGAGGAAACTTTGGGCACTTGACTATATGCTTCTGCATCGTTGTGTCATTCTTAACATAGGTCTTTGCACAGTATTTGCAAATGTACACAGCCTTTCCTTCTACATTGGATGGGGTGAAATGTCTCCACACATGAGAGAGTGCACGTGGCATTGTTCTGTAGAATAAGATGAGAAACAAGTTTGTAAAAAAACACTAATGCAATGCCAGAGATATAAATAGTTAGCTAAACAATTGGAATAATCTGTAAAAATATTTTACAAGTGATGGATAAATGAATGGAAATAGGCTAGATGAACAGATGAACAATCCTCAATCAGCATGCTAATATATTTTCCCAGTAATATCATGGAAACTTACCTGACTAGTCCTGCACACTACAGCAGGCCTCAATAGCCCTGCTGTAGAGTGAAGCATGCTGGGAGTTATCTGTGCATGTGATGGAAGAATGCACAGTGGAGGGTTGAAACTCAACGTTCCATACATCTTTAAAATAGAGTTTTGAATGATGTTTTTATTGCTCAGCGTTTAATTTGAGTAGTTTTTTTTTTTTTTTTCAAAATTCCCGAGCTAAACTTCCCATGGAAAGTTTCCGGAAAGTTTCCGCACCTTTGCAACTCTAAAAAGGAGTAATTGCACAACCAATGATCTTGATTTATCAATCCATGGTTTGATTCTCTTTGATCATACAGAAACAAACACACTGAAGAACTCCCCATAAACATGCAGATCTTTAAACATGCAACACCGTTTCCAACTAGGTTCAATAGATATGGTTCTGGAGTCTTTGTTTAATCTAGTTTCCAGACAAACATCTTTTCTAAGCTTCAATCTCAGCAGGATTTAACACACGCGGATGTTTCTCGGTGAAGTCTGTGTTCTAACAGCTTGACAAGAACCTGAGCTCAACCATCGGAGACTTGCGTCCTCTGGAGATTTGTCTTCCTTCTAATTGCCAATTAGCATCGTGCGTGTGATTCCTGCAGAAATGTTTTCATTAGCATCTGTCCACGCCGTACTTCCCGTCGCTCTGACACGAGTAGACGTCGTTGCAACAAGAGAGAATCCGTCAGAAAGTGTTTCGGGCGAAACGTTAAAACATGTTTAGAGATGTTGAGAAAGAAGTGGAAACAATGGCGTCGAGGAGAGAGAGCCAGCGAGTCGGGGTTGGCCTCCGATTGGATTCCATCAATTCTAGAGCCTAGCGGACCACACCTAACTACACACACACACACAGACACACACACACACACACACACACACACACACACACACACACAGACACACACACACACACACACACACACACACACACACACACACACACACACACACACACAGACACGCACCAAACACGTCTTTGTCTTGTTAAGTTACTGGAATCCAGGCAATTTCTTTTAAGAAGTTATTAACCCCCTGCTGTTCTCCTCTGTTTCCACCCCTCCTCCTCCCCTCCTTTATTCTCTCACTTCTTCCTCCTCTTCGTCCTCCCTCGTTCCCTCCTTCCCCTCTCCTCTTCATCCCTCCGTCTTGTCCTCTCCACAGTTCGCATCAAGCCGGGTTCCACGTCTCCGGTGGAGTACCAGAGTGACAGCGATGCAGAGAGCGGCACCGGGTCTGGCTCCGCCTCCCTCAGTAACCAGAGCATCGGCCCCGGGTGAGTCCAGCCTCCACACGGACTCAGGGACAGGAACTAAGTGAAAAACACACTTTCCCCACAGTGAACACACATTTAAATCACACATTGATGCAAACAAAATACAGGTATTTGTAACATATATGTAGAAAATGACAAGAAACGCTTAACTTGTGTGGCTGGAGCAGGGATTTGTTAACCCTTTATTGCCTGAATTAATTTCCAATTATATAAAAAATATATTATTTGTGTTTTTGGCTGTCGACAGATGCTAAATTAAGTGGAGATTGTTAATTTCAATAGAGCATATACAATAGATATGAAATTTAGGTATGAGGCAAATTAGCGACATTCGTCTAATTTTCCAGTCTCTGGTATGTCGATTATTATATTGATGCTGCTTTTGCTTGAAATGGAATAACAACATATGTTTCTGTACAATCATTGCTGTTCCATCATCACAGTATTTCAAATATATTATCTCAAAATAACTTTGCTGCAAGTACCAAGAGGCTAGTATGTATTTTCCACTCCGACCACTAGATGGCAGAGTACTTCCAATACGTTCTTGGTATGTGTATTTGCACCATCAGGCATTGGTGGGATAAAAAGACCGGAAAGGCGAATTCGCGACATTCGTCAACAAGGGGTTAAGGGTGGATTTTGGCCACTAGAGGTGCTGTGGAGCAATGCTTTATTTGAGGTTTTGTTCGGCTCTACCAATTAGCATTAGCTCACGGGAGATGTGGTTTAAATTCCCCTAATTCAGAGGTTTATCTATTCTGCCTGTACGCAATAAAAAGACAAACTTCTATTTTTAAGGGCATGGTCTCCTCACTATAATGTTTTTGTGAGGACACCCCCCCACTGTTGGTTGTGTAGCGTTAAGACTCTGCCTTGTCGCCCTGGAGGCCAAACACAGCGAGGCTAAAATAAAAAATAAAAAATAATCCCTCGACCTCCACATCAAATCAGGCATCTGTAAAAACCTGACAGGAAATAAATACCATGAACCGTGCACAACGCCATCTGGGTGGGTGGGGGGGGGCGGATGTACAGGAGCGTCTATGGGAAACGCCTGCAGTCTCCTGACTAATTACATTACTGCAGCGCTGCCGTGACTGGACACTTATATAACCCTATATAACCTCATATAACCCTCTGTACGGCAGAACTCCACCCAGGCTGGAGAGCAGGGAGACAAGTGTGTGCATGTGTGTGTGTGTGGGATGTGTGTGTGTGGGATGTGTGTGTGTGGGATGTGTGTGTGTCTGTGCATGCTCAGTACACACTTCATAGAAGAGGACATTTGGTTCTCTCGAGGAAAAGCTTGGACATTTGAACGTGTAAGAGTTAAAGGTTTTCATATTCGCTGTCACTAGATGTCGCAATCTCCCCTCCCTTCGTGTTCTCAGCCAGATGTTAAGCTGAATATACAATAATAATAATAACTCAACTTCATATAGCGTATATTAACGTGTCCACCATCACTGCTATAATGATCATGGGCCAACAGTTCCACAGGGAGGGGCTCACATGCCTGGAACAGCCACCGCAACAAACAGGGATCAGATCCATAACTCCACAAATCTCATATCTATAATGTGACAGGGAAGTTCAGTAGTGTGTGTGTGTGTGTGTGTAGGTGTGTGTGTGTGTGTGTGTGTGTGTGTGTGTGTGTGTGTGTGTGTGTGTGTGTGTGTGTGTGTGTGTATGTGTGTGTGTATTAGTAAGATCAGGATGGACCTCCTGCCACACCCTGATGGGCGAGGCCGCCTGTCTTTAACAGAAATTCTGGGTGCGGTTAGTGCGTATGTGTGTGTGCATGTGTGTGTGTGTGCGTACGTGTGTGTGTGTGTGAGACAGGAGATAGAGGCAGTAAGAAAGAGGGAGTAGGAGAGAAAGAAAGAGAGAGAGAGAAAGAGGGAGGGAGAGAATGCTTAATAGAAACAAAGAAAACAAGTGTGATTGAGGTAACTTGAGTTTTATATTGTGTGCGTGTGCATTGTAAGTGTGTGAGAGTGAGAAAGATGGATTGTGTGTCTCTGTGTGTGTATGTGTGTGTGTGTGTGTGTTGCTGGGCAGGGCTATCCCAGAACTGGGGTGTAAACAAGGTTACGTAATGCTTGGTGCCGTCACACCTCCTCGTAAAACCACAGTGGAGAGCTCTGCTGTGTTTGTTGTTGTTGTTGTTGTTGTTGTTGTGTTGTTGTTGTTCATATTTATTTGCAACGTGGTTATTTCATTTGATAGAATCATGAGTCAGACGATCACATCAGAGACATTCACACACGTCTGGAGAGAGGGAGGGAGATTTGAGTCGTGAAGGGTTTAGGTCGGTCGGATTCTGTCTGCGCCAGGTGAAGGGAGATGAAGAATGAAAGGATGAAAAGATATAAAGGAATAAGAGAGAGAGAGAGAGAGAGACAGAGAGAGAGAGACAGAGATAGAGAGCAAGTGAGCGAGAGAGAGAGAGAGAGAGAGAGACAAAGAGAGACAGACAGACGATGAGCGAGAGAGAGACATTAATGCTGAAGTGCAGCTGACTCACAGTCTGACTCTCTGTCGCCCTCTGGTGGATCAACTCTTAATCTCTCCTGCTTCTCCTTAAATACAAAACATAAATTCAACCAAATACATATAGAACTTAAATTGAGGAAATTAACATTATTTTTTCTTTGAAAGTCTCTTATCGATTTATTAATGTTTATGTTTCAAACATTAAGTGTAAGAGTATTGATTATTGATCTGTTTCCTGTCCCCTCTCTCTCTCTCTCTCTCTCTCTCTCTCTCTCTCTCTCTCTCTCTCTCTCTCTCTCTCTCTCTCTCCTCTCTCTCCCCTCTCTCTCTCTCTCTCTCTCTCTCTCTCTCTCTCTCTCTCTCTCTCTCTCTCTCTCTCTCTCTCTCAGGTCGGTGATGGACCTTGAACCCGTCGATCCCGACTCGCCGGACGTGAAGAGAAGAAGAATCCACATGTGTGACTATGATGGCTGTAAAAAGGTTTACACCAAGAGCTCCCACCTCAAAGCTCACAGGAGGATACACACAGGTGAGAGCGAACACACACACAACACAACACAACACACACAACACAACAACCATCAGCAGGAAACAGGTGCAAAGGTCAAAGAAAGAAATGAAAGTTAGTTTATTTCTCAGGTTTTATTCATCATTATTCATCTAGTAACAAAATAGCAGGTGTTTTAAATTTACTGTATTTATTTGGATCTGCACCAAATTTCTCAAACTCAAATCTAAATTTCAGTCCTGAATTTGTCAGATTGTTTTAAATCAAGATCCCCTGAATTATGAAAATATCAAGAAACGCTCCCACGATGTTAAAAGAGAGTGATTAAACAAATTCCAGATCGACAACTAAATGTAAGTTTTACTCCAAATTAAGGGGAAATCTGTTCAGTAGTTTTTGTTTAATCCTGCTGTCAAACAAACAATCTTAAGTGAATAGCAAAGTGAATTTCCCCCAAAAAATGTTTAAATTAAAGACTAAATGGTTTTGGTGCAAAGTGGAAAATGAGCAGAAAGATATTTGATAGTTTAAAGCTGAAGTGAAGTGAATTTTATTTAATACTTTGACTCTGAATAATCGTCCAGTGGAGAAAGATTAATTTCACTCAGACGAGTTTCTTGAAAATGTGATTTATCAGAAAAAGAAGCAGGTGTTCATTCTGTAAGGGATTCAGTTTCCTCTCCTCCTTTTCTGTTGCCTCCTCTCCTCCTCTCCTCCTCCTCTCCTCTAACCCGTCCTCTCCTCCTCTCCTCCTCTCCTCTAACCCGTCCTCTCCTCCTCTCCTCCTCTCCTCTAACCCGTCTCCTCTCCTGCTCTCCTCTAACCCGTCCTCTCCTCCTCTCCTCCTCTCCTCATGTCCTCTCCTCCTCCTCTTCTCCTCTCCTCCTCTCCTCTTCTCCTCTCCTCCTCTCCTCCTCTCCTCTAACCCATCTCCTCCTCTCCTCCTCTCCTCCTCTCCTCTAACCCGTCTCCTCCTCTCCTCCTCTCCTCTAACCCGTCTCCTCCTCTCCTCCTCTAACCCGTCTCCTCCTCTCCTCTACCCTGTCTCCTCCTCTCCTCCTCTCCTCCTCTCCTCCTCTCCTCCTCTCATCTCCTCCTCTCTCTCCTCTCTAACCCGTCTCCTCTTCTCCTCCTCTAACCCGTCTCCTCCTCTCCTCTAACCTGTCTCCTCCTCTCCTCTAACCCGTCTCCTCCTCTCCTCCTCTAACCCGTCTCCTCCTCTCCTCCTCTAACCTGTCTCCTCCTCTCCTCTAACCCCTCTCCTCCTCTAACCCGTCTCCTCCTCTCCTCCTCTAACCTGTCTCCTCCTCTCCTCTAACCCGTCTCCTCTCCTCCTCTAACCCGTCTCCTCTCCTCCTCTAACCCGTCTCCTCCTCTAACCCCTCTCCTCCTCTCCTCTAACCCGTCTCCTCCTCTCCTCCTCTAACCCGTCTCCTCCTCTCCTCTAACCTGTCTCCTCCTCTCCTCTAACCCGTCTCCTCCTCTCCTCTAACCTGTCTCCTCCTCTCCTCCTCTCCTCCTCTCCTCCTCTCCTCTAACCTGTCTCCTCCTCTCCTCCTCTAACCCGTCTCCTCCTCTCCTCTAACCTGTCTCCTCCTCTCCTCCTCTAACCCGTCTCCTCCTCTCTAACCCGTCTCCTCCTCTCCTCTAACCTGTCTCCTCCTCTCCTCCTCTAACCCGTCTCCTCCTCTCCTCTAACCTGTCTCCTCCTCTCCTCCTCTAACCCGTCTCCTCCTCTCCTCTACCCTGTCTCCTCCTCTCCTCCTCTCCTCCTCTCCTCCTCTCCTCCTCTCATCTCCTCCTCTCTCTCCTCTCTAACCCGTCTCCTCTTCTCCTCCTCTCAAACCCGTCTCCTCCTCAAACCCGTCTCCTCCTCTCCTCCTCTCCTTTCCTCTCCTCCTCTCTAACCCGTCTCCTCCTCTAACCCGTCTCCTCCTCTCCTCCTCTCCTCTCCTCCTCTCCTCTCCTCTCCTCCTCTCTAACCCGTCTCCTCTCCTCTAACCCGTCTCCTCCATCTCCTCCTCTCCCCCTCTCCTCCTCTCCTCCTCTCCTCCTCTCCTCCTCCTCTCCTCCTCTCCTCCTCTCCTCTCTCCTCTCTCCTCCTCTTCTCTAACCCGTCTCCTCCTCTCTCCTCCTCTTCTCTAACCCGTCTATTCCTCTTCTCTAACCCGTCTCCTCCTCTCCTCCTCTAACCCGTCTCCTCTTCTCTCTCTCTCCTCCTCTCCTCCTCTCCTCCTCTAACCCGTCTCCTCTTCTCTCTCTCTCCTCGTGCAGGAGAGAAGCCCTACCACTGCACGTGGGAGGGCTGCACCTGGCGCTTCGCCCGCTCTGACGAGCTGACTCGACACTTCCGGAAACACACGGGCATCAAACCGTTCCGCTGCACCGAGTGCGACCGCAGCTTCTCCCGCTCCGACCACCTGTCGCTGCACCGCCGCCGCCACGTCATGATGTGAACTCCTCCCCCTTCCCCCCCCCAAAACACTTCCCCCTGTCCACCGCCCCCACCTCACAGCACATCCTGTACCAGTGTCCCCGCCCCCCGAGATGAAAAAGACGCCGTTCGTCCTCCTCCTCTTCATGTTGAAAACGCAGGAACATCAGGAATGTGTGTGTTCATGTGTGTGTGTTTGAAGACGTCGTCCTCTCCGTCCATCCATCACGTGCATCCATCCAGCGGAGGAGGAGGAAGAGGAGGAGGAGGAAGAGGAGGAGGAGGAGGAAGAGGAGGAGGAAGAGGAGGAGGAGGAGGAGGAGGAGGAGGAAGGACACGTGTGTATTGTCTCATGTCTCTTCAGCTGCTTTTATTGTTCTGTTAGATTGTTTTTAATTGTGTTCATATCCAGAGTTGGGAAGTTGTGTTTGAAGAAGTCAGATTTATATCGGTTATCCATATATTATGGATTTTATTTTTGGAAGATAAATCAACTTTTTCCAGCAGAAGAACCTTTTCCAGGAAGTTTTTAGTAACTTCAGGATCTTCACCTTTGTCTCAGTGTCTGAAGGATTGAGGTCAAACTGGAATTCGTGTGATTCTGTAGAATCCAAACAAACGACCGGAGATTCGAACCCGACCTTTGACCCTTGATATTAAATTCTGATTTCACGTTTCTCACTCAGAAACCGAAACGTTGGCCCGACTCCTCGGAGCCGTCACTTCCTCTCGGAGGAGGAAACGGTTTCCGAAGTCGTTCCCGAGTCACCGGGTCGCGTTCGGTAAAAAGTTCTAAAAACAACAAAGTCTCTGTTGAATTAAATCGTTTGTTAATCTCTGATTTTTTGCATAAAGTTCTGAATCTGAGTGAGTTGTGTGAACGAAGACGCTTCCCATCGTGTGTGTGTGTGTGCAAGCAGCTGAAGTCCCCCCCCCGACCCCCTCCCCTGGTACAGGGAGCTACAAGACTGTGAACTTTATAAAGATTCATTTGTTTTTCATCGTTATCAATCAAGTTATTGTCTTTTCCCCCCCCGCACATCCCCCTGATTCTCCTTCGAAAAAACAGTATTTTTGCTTTTTGTCGTTGTGCGTCGTTGTGTTTGTTTTTTTAATAAGGCCTTCAGTTCTGTGTGTTATTTCTTCTTGTGTTGTTGTTGGTTTGGCTCTTAACAGAAAGTTAAAAAAGAAGAGAAGATTCTTTAGTTGTGTTTTGATGACGTGAAAACGACCGGAGACACAAATAGTTTGAGATTACACAACTCTCACGCAGGGAACAGGGGAGCTTTTCTGAGTGTGTGTGTGTGTGTGTAGTTGCGTGTTGTGTTCACGTGTGCGTGTGAGTGTGTGTGTCTTTAGTGTGCGTGTGCATGTTTTGAGACAAACACATAATCAGAATTTAAGATTTTTTTACAAGTGTGTGTTCCGGGCACTTGTTGTTCTTTTACCTCTTTGCCCGTCGAGCCTTAATAATCGAAGTCAATCTGAAAAAGGGCGAAAAACCAGAACCTGTGACAGGCGACGCCCCTCGGCCACAGGTGTGAGACTCCGCCCACAGAGACGTGACCACGCCGTTGTCATCCTGTAGACCTGTTTGTTCGGGTGTTTGGTCGGAGATGTACTCGCTGTTTACTACATCGTGGCTGCTTCGGGTTTCCTGCGTTGTGTTGAGCACATCCTCAGACGTTAGCGCTACTTGTCTGCAAGAAGCAATACACACATGACCAGTAGGGGCAGTGTGGAGGCAGCACGTGTCCTCCAGTGTCACCATGACGTGACTGTGACCTTTTTGACCTTGTGAACGCAATATTTTAAGAACACCTCAAGAGAATCTGTTCACATTTGGCTAAAAATGATCCCTTAGACTCACAGATTAACTGATTGGATTTGGATGGTTAAAGGTTAAAGGTTAAAGGTCACAGTGACCTCACAGTTCATGACGCATCTGGTTGTTAACGTGAACTTGTTGCTAAGCAGCGAGTAAATCTCCAACCTTTGACACCAGGAAGTGATCGAGGTCTGTTGCTGGGAAACTTCTTCTCAGTGTTTCACATCGTGACCATCACAGCACAAATCCTGAAGGGGGCGCTGTTCCTCCAGAGAGCGAGTGGATTTAAAACTTCAGCTTCTGGGGTGAACGTGGTCGCGGTTTGTTCGATGCTACCTGAAACAATGTCGAAAAAAACTTTGCACTGTTACGAAATCAGAGGATCCAACATGGCCGTCGGCTGTCAGCGGTTCGGGGAGAAACCCGGCACTGAGTCGGGCTGTCAGGGTCCTAGTGCCTGGGGGTTCAAACCACCGGGGAGCATTAAGCGCTCTCCTCACTAGCATTTCTACCACCCTGACCCTGCTATAACCCACAGCGTCCATGTCTTAAGTGGGGGCTCTTCTCCAGCTCCTGATCTGGGCTGAACTTGATTATGCAACTTATCGCAGACCTCGAGCACCCGCCGGGTTGTGAGCATGACCTTTAACCCCGAGGTCGAGTCCCTGAACAGAAGCAGCCTCTGAAAGCACCTGTGAGAAGCTAGTTAGCGAGAGCGGCGCGTCGCACGCCGGACGCCGGTCGGTGGGACGTGAGGTTGACCTTCAGGCGTCCTCCGACCTGAGTTCACGACCTGAACGGGTCAGATTGTCATGTGATCTGCACGCTGCAAAAAAAACACAACAAATCCCTCTCTGCAAGTCACTGAGTCTGGTTTTGATTTTTAAATATTGTTATTATAGTAGAGAGAAAAAAGACGAGATTAGCTGCGTTTTTTTAAAAGAGAAAGTTTATTATTTAAAATCGACTGAATTCACTTTCCTGTTGAGAGGGATTTAGTTTTTTGCAGCAGAGTGATGTTCCCGTTTCGATAACGTCCTCCTCTGCTTCGACCTAAAGACAAAAAAACATAGTTACTAAGCACATAGCACATCTTTCTAGAAGAGTATATGCATTTGATTGCAATTTTCCTTTCTTTTGTAAACTGTTGATAAAGACATTAAGGACAAATAATTAAGATAAATCCATGTACATAAATGTATATAATCAGAAAGTGCAGAGTAAATGTAACGGGTGAATTTCTATTTTTAACACTGACTAGATAATGTGAAAACATCTTTTCTTCTTCTTCTTCTTCCTCTGTTGGTTTGATGAAGTTCTTTCATCACGTGTTCATTTTGATTTCTCAAATCTAATAATTCATTTGTTTCGTAGTTTCTTAAAAAATAAAAAATGGTCCCACTTGTGTTGTGCACACTTGTGTTGCATGGAGAGTAGCCCTCTTGTTTCCTTCTAGTGACGTTGGTGAGCATGTCCGTGTGTGTGTGTGTGTGTGTGTGTGTGTGTGTGTGTGTGTGTGTGTGTGAGTGTGTGTGTGTGTGTGAGAGAGAGAGAAAGTGGAGTTCCTTTAACATTTAATGATCTGAGGTGGGAAATGAAAACCTCCGCTGAGAAATCACTTTGAAGATGATTAATTTGGCTTTGATTTAATACGACAGACTTTGATCTGTCTGCACTGCACCTGATTTTAAAAAATGTCACAAAGTCATGAAAGAGTCAATGAAATGTCAGATTTTGTTGGTTTGGGTCAAAAAAACCATTTATATAAACAGAAACTTTGAATTGAAACAGGGCTAAAAAATATATATATATATTTATTTTGGTTGTTTCTTGAAAAATGTACATGACGAGTGAGTCGACTCTTTGCAGATCAGTTCAGAGGAAAATTACAAAACATTCAATCTCTTACAACAGGAAACAAGCTTGCCAATATTTCATTTCAACATTTTTATCTTTGTGTTTGTTGCGATACGATGGGAAATAAAATATGGAAAATGTATTTTCTCCTTTTGGAAATTCTGACATTCAGGAACAAAATAACCTTCGATCTAATTTGGTATTAATCTGGTAAAATATACTTTTCCCTTTTTCATTTATCTCTGATTTTTTGACAGAAAAACGACATGTTTCATATTTCTTTTGAAAGATGCAACATTAGAAAATAAATTGTGTTGCAGGAGCTAATTGAACAGAACCTTGTGTCTTAAACAAGTCAAATTACTCATGACACCAAATTCAATTCTTCTGTATTGAACATATTCTTTATGGTCTTATTTCTAGTATCATTTGATCCACGGCTCACGTGTCAGGAGCTAAATTGATATTTCACAAAAACACAAACGCACTAAAACCTCCAGTGTGTTGCTGAGGATCTTCTCAGTTGTTGCCAGGAGACGGACACATATTTTCATCTATTCCCTCCATCCTGTTGTCTTCGTTGTTCCACTTGGTGCAAGCTTGTTTCCCTCAGTTTTCTTCTGAATCTGATGCATAAAAGCATGAATATCTGAAAACAGATCTGAGTTCAGGTCCGAGGGCGACGCCCCCGACTCGTGTGTGTGTCTGTGTGCGAGTGCCTCGACTCACCACCAATCATTTCCTCTACCAGTCTTTTTAGGTATTTTCTATTGAATGCAGTAACTTATGGGCCAGTACTATATTTACTCAGTGCAATGCAGTTATCATTATAATAATACAATTATTAATAATATTTTTTGTTTTCTTTTTGTTTTTCCTTTTTTGTATTTGTACAGAACAAATGTGTAAAGATCAGTGAGGAAGACGTGAGCTTTTTGATACTGTGACTCATGGTGTTTAAAAGTCAGTTTCTCCCTGTACAGTTGTGATTATTTCCCTCCCCCCCCCTTCTTCTTTTATAGAATAAAAAATGTTTTTGGTGCAATTTAACGTCGAGTCTCTGTGTGGATTCATGGTTCATCACTTTTTTAAAAGATGATATATTCTAATTTGTATTAAAGTCTCAAGTTGAAGTAAATTTTCTCCACTTTCTAACTTTCTGCAAATTTTGGTAAGAATTTGAGCATATTAAAGCCCTCAAAAAGCCAATTCATTTGCCTGAATAATAATAATAATAATAATAATAATAATAATAATAATCCTTACAATTTCAATAGGGCCTCATCTGTCAGGTCAGTGCTCGGGCCCTAACAAGTTAACTTTATTCCTCTCCACCATTTAAGGTTGAATTATTTATCATATCCTGTTTTATATGGAGAACAATAACAAAATAAAAGCATTTTTAAGAGAAGCAATTATCAAATAATTCTTTAGAAACGATTAGAGTCGAAGTTGAAAGTAGGATAACATGAAGTAGTGAGTAAATTTACTTAGTTACTTTGCCCCACTGTGCACATCTGTGTGTTGACACGTCTGCCACAGGAGGGCGCACTAACACAGAGGACGTGAGACCCACTGAAGGAATCTCGTCACAGAAGAAGAAGAAGAGCTGCACCATCCACCTGAGGTGAGTTCCAGGTGAAGTTCAGCTCCAGGTGTGAAACATCTGCTCGAGTCAATAATTAACTCACCTGAAACGTGGATTAGTCCTCGTTAATATAAAAGTATATAAAGTTTAAACAGGATCCTGTAATTCAAACAGAAGGAGAACAGAGAGATCAACCCTGGTTAATAAATACAGAGAATAAAGTGCAGGAACAAAGCCATAAAAACGTGTGTGTGTCTGTTTGTGTGTGTGTGTGTGTGTGTGTGTCTGTGTGTGTGTGTGTGTGTGTGTGTTGACCGTGTCTTTGTCGTTTGCTCTAAACGGTTTTACTGGCCTGCAGCCGCCATGTTGGGCTCAATCATTAACATCCAGCGTCAGTCTGTTGGATTCACACACATTCAGACGCACTCACATCAACACAATAAAGAACAGAAGCTTCTTCGTGCACGTTGAGTTTGAGCAGCGTGCACGTCACGGCGGCGCCTGGCGAGGACAGGAAGTGACCTACACGGATCCGCTCATCCTGATTCGTGAATCTAACCAGTGTTAGATTGGTTCTGATGGTTTGCTGCAGACACACACACAGAGAACGACTCTGCCTTCAATGCACGAGTTTTAACTTGAGTTGTTTGTTTTGTGTTTTTTTGCTGTCGCACAAGTCGACTCCACCTTGACCTTCCATCAACAGACTGTGTGTGTGACTCAGCGATGATTCAATCAACCACTTGAGGATCAACGGAGCAAGAAGTGAAATGAATCCTGTGATGCTGCAACGACCTGTTTAAATGACCTTTATCTCTGTTTACACTTACTTATATGCATATATTTCACTCCCCAGAGCTAATACCAATGTTCTTAAACGCACTGTTTCATACAGAGCCATGAAGTCATGGAACCTACGACCAACAGAAATTAAAAACGTTACACGTAAATGTATGTTCAAAAAGCAAATAATGAAACACTTGGGTGCAGCATACTTGTGACACTAGATGGTGATGTACTGTACATAAATGTGTAGTATTTTCTTACATGGTTTGCAGTTTTCGCTTCTATGGAATTGGATATATCAGTGTTTTATATCATGACAAAGGTAAAACTGCATAACCACAAAGTTAATTTTTGATTTCTGTAATATAGACTTGTATGATCATTATTTTATTGTATTTTAACTTTTGATATTTGTAATTTAACGTATGTTTTAAATGTTTGATATCTGTATGTAGGTCTTAAATGTGGAGCCCACTAAAAGTAGCTCTGTCTTAGGGTAGAGCTAATGGGGATCCTTCTAAATAAACAAATAAACAAATATACATTTATATGTATATCTGTTCTATTGTATTCAGTGTGGAGACGAATGAAGTTCACGCTGCATCATCTTGCAGGAAGTGTCCATTAGAAGAAGAACTGTGGCCATAAAGATAAATGGTCAGCGTTGAATTATTGGAGTTAAGAGGCAAGAAAACAAAACAACCACAACCAACAAGCTGAAGCTAAATGATCTTGATCGCCCCCTTGTGGCTGGCTGCAGTATAGGTTATAACTCCACCTCCAAGTTTGGTTTTAAATAGTTACTTTATGATATAGAAGACAAAGTGAATGTTATGATTGACAGCTGCTGCGATCACTAATCCACAGACGTCAAAGCTGGAACCTGCCAGCACCTGTATCTGAGATTAACCTCCCTGTCGTGCCAGGATAAACATTTCTTTACCAGACTTTCCAGTTTGCTTCTTGTCGAGTCGAACACTCAGACACAAACAAAGTGGTGTTCCTGAGCTCAGACACCATCACTCCCTCGGTGGATTAACTCGTAGGAAACACAGCGTTCCCCCCCGGAGGCGGCGTCCGACCCTGAGAACAGGAACTCGTGCAGCAGGTGCAGACGCACACAGCGGCCATCTTGTTTGATTCCTCTGTGCAGCACACCACCGCCTTCGCATCACCAGACAATCTATCCTCGGAGGCGGTGGTGGGTGTCGCCCATGCATCTCTTCACTAAACCTCAGGAACAATGAGGCTGATCCCTGCGTGTGTTGTGACAGCTTCGTTGGCTCGTTTCCCTTCTGCAGCGTCTCACATGTGCTCGATGCTCAGGAGCCTTTTGTCTGCAGCGCCGTCTCGAGTGGAAGCGGTTAAACACAACGCCTACATGCGGCAATACTGGTCCGGCGGCGTTTAGCAAGAGGTCGAGGAAGTTTCACACGAGGTTATTGTTGATCAAAGAAAAAAGAAAAGGTTCTGCACCTTGAGATGACAGTGAATTTTGATTTCTGCTGTTCAACACGTGTTCTGAGGAAGAAAATCCATCCTGCAGATGCCTGATGAGGCCGTCAGTCATTATGATTCTTCTGGAATATTTTTCTTAGATCACTGTTTCACCTCCTAAAGATTGAAAACATATGTTAGCTGCTATTTAATGGTGGAAACTGTCACCTGACTGTTTGCGCTGTGAAAGATGAAATGTAAAATTCCCAAAAAGAGCAGCTTGTAAAAACTGAGGAAGCATCAACGACATCCTGAATATCTCCCGTGGGGGGTCGACCAGGAATGTTGATTGGAAAAGGCTCGGCCAATCAGAGGGAGAGACTCCCCCCCGCCCCGGGGTAAGACTCAAACCTCACTTGAGGGAATGAAATCTATCCCATCTGGCCTGGGAACGCCGCGGGATCCCCCAGGAATCTGAGCCAGGAGGCGTGTCTTGGCAGAGGGACTTCTGGGATCCCCCCCACCTGGTCGACCACCTCCGGGGGTCCGAGCCTGGAAGACGATGGATGGATGCAGAAGTTTCATGATTGACAACTCAGACTGACTCGTGATTGGTGGAGCTCAGGTATCACCGGAGCTCGATCACTTCTGTGCAGCCTCTGGCTCCAAATCACATCACAAGAACAGAACCGATATCTGGGATGTTTCTGCTCTGAATTGGTCGAATGGGAGGAAGTGGAGATAACTCCTCCATCTTTGTAATCAGTCTGTGTTTCAGATCTTTGTATCAACTACTGAGTTTTGCACGATCCGAAGGTTTCTCAGCAGCTTCTCCCCGGAGTGAAGCCAAACTCCTCAGAGAGGATTCACAGGCAGCGTCTGTCAGACAAGTTTTAACACGAGTGTTTTAATGCTGCGACTGAGGAATGAGCTCTGAGCCGCGGCGACCGGCCACGAGACTCGGGCCAAAGAAAACGAACCCTGAGGAGGAAACCAGGACGGAACCGAGCAGGTAAACATGTGAGTCATCGGCGTAGCGTCAGAGAACAGAGTGTAACGCTGCTGCTGCCAAACTCCAGACCTGTTCCACCAGGAAGGAGAGCTTCCACACACACAGCAGGGGCCCTCAAGGGTTTATAAATGTCTGATTTGTGCTTCTAACTTCATGGTGATCGATCTGATAGTGTCAGGAAATGAAAGGAAACCTCACAGGACCACGGAGGAAAAGTCCGAGACTCAAACTCATCACTCATCTGTGAAGCATGGATATCAGTAGAGAATATCACTCTTATCCATCCCTGCATCTATTGCACCCCTTCTCTTTATAGATATATATATATAGATAGATAGATAATGATATATATGTGGAGATCAGAATCCAGGTCCCTTGTTCCTCAGGTGGGAATCACACTATCTTTTGGTTTAGGTCCAATTCTTCTGTTATTGTTTCCTTTTGATAGATTTAGTGAATGTTGGGAACTATATTCCCAACATTCACCTTTCAGAAGTTTTGTGTAGGGTTTTGTTAGTTTCCCGACAGCAGCCCCATGTGCACCAGGTTTAGTTTTTCTTGGGGGAAACATAATTTGATAGACATTTTACAACATGGGACAAGAAGGCCAATATCCCTTGTACATTGTGTATTTGTATATATATGTATAGCTTGAACTGTCTCAATTCTAAAATGCCTGATCAAAACCAGACATTAAGAATTGGGTTTCTTCACATGGGATTTTAGGGAAATCATCCTGGGATCAGCTGCTCACTGACTGTTTATGACCAGATACGGTGCAGGAAAGCAAAATGTGAAAAAGTTGAATGTCTGTTCTTGTAGTTCTTGGTGTTTCATGGATTGAAGAGTCGAACACTCTCTCTCACAGACACACAAACGTGCACAGAGGACATCACGTGTTGAGATTCAGGGCGTTGTCCCAGATGAGGAGACATATTTCTGCATCTTGGCACCGGCGCGAAGACGCCTCTCGCTGCCAGCAGAACCCAGCGGAGGACTCCACCCTCTCCTCCTTCTCGTGTGATACCATCTCATTATTTTCCCTTAATTGTCGTGAATCTTTCTCTCCCGGTCGATCCAGCAGGCTCTTTGTCACGCAGCCTCACGGAGCAGGTCACCTTTCACCCCCACCTGCCACATCACGACCACACAATCCGGTTTCTGCAGAGCCGAGGACTCGATGCAAGGAAATGATTAACTCTGCTTCCTCTGGGGTTTTGACGAAAGCTGTCAAAAAGCTCTTTTTAATGTTTCACCAAATCTATTATCTCCTCACAGATAAGATCTAAATCAAATCTTTGGAAGAGAACGCTGATGGTTTGTGAAGTTAATGAGTCAGATTATTATAAAACCAATATCTGGATTCATAAGAAAAGCACAAATCTCCCAACAACACCTCGATTATTTGAGTTTTTGTTATATCTGCATAAATGTAAGAGACTCAATTAATCACGTTACCTTTATGTCTGTGACACTTGAATCTGAAACAAACAGTTAATGCATAACTAAGATGAATAAATCAAGTTTGTCCCAAGAAGCAAGAAAACAATCTGGAATTATTTCATGAATCTTTTTATTATCTCATTGCAGCATTTTTACACAAACAGGAATAAAAATAAACCATTCTTGTTGTTCTTATTCATTTTACACAAACTGATAAATTCTCTCACACACGATGTATCAAAACCAAAACAAAATTAAACAAACATTCACATAAAAACCGATCTAAAGTCCCATTAGATAAAAAAAAGAAACAAAAAAATATTAATATTATAATAGGAAATAAAACCAAACGAATATTTACAAACTTGTCTGTTAAACTACAGTTATGTACACAGTGGGTGGTCAGTGCTGCCTCCTGGAGGACGGCAGAAGAACTTGTTTCCTTTGGAAGAAAGAATAAACGACAAAAGAGTTGAAATAACAAGATTGGTTTTCTCCTACATTAACACACATTGGACGGATATGGTTCAATCACCGCTTCGGGGTCCAAAGTGGGTTGATCCAATCAAATTAGCTAAAAACTGACTTTGAATACGTTGTTACAAGTGTTTTTTAAAATGTTCAGACGTCATCCTCCTGTTATCGTTAAAGATACGCTCCTGCACGTAAAACTCTAAAAGACACAGAGCTCCTGAAAAGAGTTCGTCCAGTAACGTCAGAGTCTAAAGTTCAAGGATTAGAAAGTGTATAAACACAAAGGAGCCATGAGCTCTTACTTTTACAAAATAGTTTTGATCCTGGACATGATGCTTCTTTTGTATATTTTACAGTTTCATTAATATTCGTACTTATTCTTTTAAGTGCAAGAAAAGAGAAGACAAAGACTCAGAAACCACAGATCAAGTGTTTCTGATCGTTGGAGAGAACGAATCTTAACTTTTTGGGACGTTTGTCGACTTCAAGTTAAGAAAATTTTGAATTATTCTGCCAGCAAACGAGCCGGAGGAGTAAATATTGTAGTATTTTCTACTTTTTACCCTGTTTCCAAATAGCTTGACTGTGCTGAACAGTACAAGACGACTTCAGGATGAACAGAATGTTTCAGAGCCGGCAGAACAAAGAGTATCACCGCATTCCTGTGGTGTCATTTTCTCCAAGAGGGAAAAGGTGTCAAGTGGATCCAGTTTTAAATCCGTTCCTCTTGTCACGTTTCCCAGATAACGACCATTTGTTCCAGTTCACAGGATCTAACCCTTCAATTGCTCTATGGAAATTCTTTTGTCTCCGTCTTGTAAATCTTTCTTCTTGGCAAACACAAACATGTGTGGGTGAGAAGTATTTTTTAAAAACCTGAAACAATCAAAGACGCCGCAACTTAGCATTAACGTGATGCAACAAAACGAACTGCAACCTGCAATTTAATGCAGTTAACAGGACTGACTCCATCGGAACAATCAGGAACGATTACGTAAGACTTGCATCCGCCCATCGCTCTCTTGTCTTGAGCTGAACAAACACAGGAGAAGGATCAAGACGCCGCTGAATAGAATCAAACCGTCATCAAGGCAGATTGGTCGCCGGGGCAACGGGTAAAGTCACGGATACAAACATTGGCAGATAGCTGCGAGCTCCGAGCTCGACAGGTTGGACTTGTGCTGAAACAGGCAGAGCGAGCCGATCATTAACTTTTCCATGGAGAGTTCTGTGTTTGATTGTTTGTTTACTGTTTTATTGACGTGGGATCGTTTTCCACTTTACTCATATTAACATTCAGTGTAAAAAAAGAAGAAGAAGAAGAAAGTTGTCAAGTATAAATCTCGGTACATTCGTCGTATTCTCACAGACACACACACACACATGCACACGTATTAACAAATATTTACAGAAGTGTTTCCACCTCTCCTTGAAAGTTCGTACCTCAAAATGATTAAAGATGGTGTCGGGGGGGTGGGGGGGGTGGGTTGGCAGCAGAGTTGTAGGAAAAGTTCATTTTGTTGTTGTTGTTGTTGTTGTTTTGAAAGGTTTGTCCGGGATGTGGTGAGCTGGAGTGTGTTTTTGTGTGTGTTTGTATGGAGTTGTGTGTGTTTTTAAATCAACACACGTGTTCTGTTGGATAACAGAATCCCCCCCGAGCGCCTGGTGGCTCCTCTGGTTTCACGTGATGGTGACTGACGGCAGGTGATCGGATTTATCTCACAACAGAAGTGAATCCAATCCTCGTGATCGCCCCCTGGTGGCTGATTGTAATATATATAATTTCTCACTCCTCCATGTTAGTGGATGTGACATGGACCAAATTAAAACCCAAAGTACAAGTTAAAAACTTTTTTATAAAAATGAAACGTTTCCCCAAAGGCGCCTTGATCGCCCCCTGGTGGCTGGATGCAGTACAGGTCATATACCCGGTAGCTTCTATGTTAGCAGATGAGTCGTACAACAAACTAAAAAGTCAAACTACACGTTAAATAAATATTTGTTAAAGATTCATCTGACATTTTAGGTTGTTTGTCATGATTGTCATGATTGGTCGAGCGTGTGAATCGGAGGGACTTTGATTCTGCGACTCCACGATCTCTTTCTCTGAGCGTCATCACGATAAAAGCTTCGGAACTTCGTACGTTGGATTCAGCCCGAAAACCTGCAGTCACTCAACCTGTGTTAGCATCGAGCTCCAGGACCCACACAGGCGCACGGGGAGGATTGTGTGTTTCTGTTCATATTGACGCCGTGACGTTGGAGTGGCAGTCACGTCCGGATGCTGCACTGTTTGTGTTCTGTACGCACGGGTTCGATGCCCGTGCTAGTTCTGGTGGCGCTTCATGTGCAGGGCCAGGTGGTCGGAGCGGGAGAAGCAGCGGCTGCAGGCGATGCACTTGAAGGGTTTGGCCCCGGTGTGTTTCCGGTAGTGTCGGGTGAGCTCGTCCGATCGGGCGAAGCGCCAGTCGCAGCTTTCCCATGTGCAGCGGTACGGCTTCTCGCCTGCAAGACAGAGAGAGAGAGAGAGAGAGGGGGTTTAACAAAATGCATACTATATACATTATAATAATATATATTGTTCTTAAATGTTGGTTCCAGAATTGGTCATGTTCATAATCAGAGGGTCCAGTTCAATCTCAGGGTTTTAAATTGATATTTTATACATTATTATAACTTTTTAAGATCAGAATTGATCGGATTCATATTCAGAGTTTCCAGTTCAGTTTTAACTTTGAATCCACGTATCATCAAAACCATAAAATGTTGATTTCTACATGAAACATGCACACGATTGAATAAAAGCTTTTCCTTTCTAACTCTTTATTATTAGTCATGAAAATCAACTTCTGTGGATTTGAAACTTTTGTGTGAGATAATTATTTACGAAATTTGTGAAATGATCCTTTTCAAAACCTGCTTGTTTACTCGTTTGAATCTAAACGACATGACGGCTCCACAAACATGAAGGCGAAGTGTCTTTATCGCCCCCTGCTGGCTGGCTGCAGTCAAGGTCATTAAATCTGCGACCTCCATGTTAGCAAATGGGACATGGACTAATCTGAAAAGTTGTGAGAAGACGATAATAAATCTATACAGGTGTTTTTTCCTCTTTATTACGTTTACTGGTGATGGATATCATCACAACACTTTTCAGTTACTTACAATAACGTAAAGTTTGAATGCACGTGAACATCGAACCGTCAAAGTTTGATGCAACAACAACACAACACAACAAGTGATGGATTCCTAGAGTCAGAATCACAAATTCACATGAGCACAGACTCACACCAGGTGTTTTTCCTTTTTCTGTCTCAGCTCCTATTTGTGTCGTTCTCATCAGTTCTATGTTATCAGTAAACATTAAAATGCCAAAATGTTAATTGTCTGCGTCCTGGTGTGAACCTGTGTCGTGTTTCTAAATGGAGCTAATGAGTGTTGAGGTATTTGTAAACGTGTGGGCGACTCAGAGTTGTGGTTTGCTCCTGTGCACGATGCGCTCGCAGCTCTGAGGTAAAGTTACACAGTGCACTGTTTTGGACAATGCACTGAAGAACTGGGTCAGGTAACACACACCTACTCACACACACCTACACACACACCTACAGACACGCAATCCTTCAGCAGCATGTCAGGATTGTTTTGGTTTGTTCACACACACAACAGCACAAGGAAGAAGTTTCTTCATTCAAAAACCACAGAATGTAAAACATGAACCATCGCAGCTGAAAGATGCTTTTATTAAATTCCTGAGAAGTTTGGTTTTTAAGGAGCTGACAGCAGTAACCACTGAGTGTGTATACGTGTGTGTGTGTGTGTGTGTGTGTGTGTGTGTGTGTGTGTGTGTGTGTGTGTGTGTGTGTGTGTTTAATGCTGAAGGACACACCTTTATTTATAGTTACATCTGTCATTATCAGTGTGTGTGTGTGTGTGTGTGTGTGTGTGTGTGTGTGTGTGTGTGTGTGTGTGTGTGTGTGTGTGTGTGTGTGTTTAGAGTGGAGAAGGAGCTTGTAACAGAAACAGTGTTTCAACTGATTCAATCTTTGGACAAACATGTAGCAAAGTGAAGGTGTGTTGGCAAAACAAATGTATTAATAGAATTATCTTAATCTCTCTCAGTCTGTTTTGTCTTCATGTTCTTTCCTGGAAGACGACAAAAATGTGTTTGTTTATTTGCAGAGTGTGTGACGCTGATCGAGACACAACAGGAACTTTCACGTGTTTCACCGACTGTGGAGTCATGTTTGTGTCTCGAGCAGAAAGTTAGCAAATGCACAAATTGCCATTATATATTTGAGATTTGTCAAATATAATTATCAAAGAAATGCAACTGAGATCTGATATTTTGCTTTATTATAAATGCACACACTTTCTGCAGGATTTATTCTGTAAAGTAAAAGTTTTCATATCAGCAAACAAACGCTGGTACTGAGGCTCATATCAGACGTTTTTTATCAGCTAACTCGATAAATCAGTTGCACTCTCATAAATATTTGGTTTCATGTGAAAGTTAGAGGAGCTTTAAAATGTAACTCTGCAACCTGCTCATTATTCACCGTATGTTACTGTTGATCATCTGAAGTAAAGTAAATCACATTGTTTCTTATTGGTGGTTTTAGATCAGCAGCTAAACAGAAAGTTCCAAAGCACCAAAGACTAACGAGTTCATTTAACACAACGTTAACACAACCGCACCCAAACCCTGACATTTCTTCGCTGTGAGCTAATCATCAACAAAGAGAAACGGCTCTGTTGAAGAGGCCGGTTTGCACAAGAGGAGGAAAGAGAAAGAAGCCGTCGTTCATAGCTGAGCTGGAAATGAATGTCTGGGAATCGAGAGCACAAACAAAAAAAACAAAACTGAAAGAGAGAGAGGACGATGAAACACAGATTTCCTCAATTTCTGAAAAAAGAAATCATTCCAGGATATAAAGGATCTGAATTAAAGACGGTTTCATCCAACTTCAATGTTTGTTAACTCTCTGAAACCTCTTTAAAGAAGTCAGCTTTTCCTTTTGGACGAACCCGTGTCCTGGTCTGAAGGAGGTATCTCTCCTCCGAGTCGCGGGCGAGCGAGCGTGACTCGCTCTCTGGTGGTCCGGGTCATTAAGTGCTCGTTAGCAGCTCCGGCCCCAGCTGATTAGATAACTCCCGACTATTGATCATCAATCACTGAGTGGCAGCTATTAGCAGAGTGAAGGGTTCAAAGAGCAGAGCAGGAAACGGTTTGACCATAAAGCACCAAAATAAAAGAGGAAGAATTTATTCGTGGTTTAATGAGAGAATGAATATGTTTTTTATAGATTTAATTAAAAAAAATCCTCTTGAAATGACAATAACGCAAAAATATCCCATCTGCAATTGTCCAATAGGTTAAAAACTGTAAATATATAATATAATTTATTCTGTAAAATTCTGTTTCAACATTAAATAAAACTTGATTAAGTTAAACCTGATAAATCCAAGCAGCACCTGAACCCCACATCAGAGGCTCAGGAGCACTTCGGCCTCCTGTTTGGACAATATCCTGTTTCTAGACTTCACTGCACTTGATTGGTGTGTGTGTGTGTGTGCGTGTGTGTCTGTGTGTGTGTCGCCAGTGTCTCCATATAAAAGGCTCTGGAGCTGCAGGTGTGTTGGTTTTGCTCTACAGATGAACTGTCGGGGTCAAAAGACTAATTTCCTCACGGCCTCTCAGGCTGAAACGCACACAGAGCAAACACAAGGCGCTCGTATAGGATCCTGAACAAGCTGCCGAACGCCGGAGATCTGTCGCATGCTTCATCCATCCTCACGAGCATCATCCATCCTCACGTGCACTCCCCTGAGATCTAAAGGAGTGCGTGACGTTTTGCAGAGATGGATGAAAATCACCCGCTTCCATTCGATGGTGAAATCGTGTCTGGATGTGCAGATTTAAAAAATTGTGCCAAAATAAAAGTGTTTTACTGTCTCAAGACTCAACTTGATTCGACTCGTCTTCAATCATGAGATTCAAAAAACAATCTGATGAGATAGAGGTTTGACAAACGAGAGACATTTACTAAAACTTTTACTTTGAAAAATGTACTAGAAGATAAAGTTTTACTAAAGTGATCATATTCCGGTGAAATTGGTTCTCAGCAGGAAAACTTAAGTAAAACTTTACTAATAAGTAAAGTTCTGCTAAAGTTAGCAAACTGTGCAGGGTGTGTTCACTTCCTCTTATTCCACTGATATTAAAAGGATTCGAAATCACATCTAAAACTATTATATAATATATGATAATATATAGCATGAGAGATTCTGATGTTTTTAGCGTCGTCCTCACTTCTTTCAAACTGTAAAAAGCTTTTACAGACAAACAAACAGCAACTGTTTGATCAGGTGGCTGTTTAGAAACGGCCAAACTATTATTTCACTCTCTCACACACACACACACACGCACACACACACACACAAAACATCATAAATCATAACAGACAAACACTCAGTCTCAGCAAAACACACACACACACACACACATACACACACAGCAATTACACATCAATCACACTGGGCCACAAAGCCCCTGTCAGCCTCGTGTGTACTTTACAAAGGAACATATACATCGTATATATTGACTCTATAGGAGGCTTCGAGTTTCTGTGACTCTCTGAACTCTCTGCGTGGAAAACTGATTCCTGCTTATTCCTAATTCCTCTCTTATAACCTTAGAACAATCTCAAATACTCTATTTTAAATCAAATTTAGTCTGAAACAAGTCTTTAAAGTAGATCCTACTTTGTGAGTATTAAGGCCATATTGAAGAAAATACATTTTCCAGAAAAATGTGTAACATTACAATTAAATTAGACAAGTCTGAATATTTTCAAAATACAAGAAAAACATTCCTCAATCAAATCAATACAGAAATAAAAGGTTTCAAGTGCAGAGAACCTTTCTCCATTAAAATCTCCTCTGACACGATGTGGCAGCTTCTAATCTAAAGTCAATTTGCATTTCAAATAAAAGACATTTAGCTGATAAGTGAACCAACTCGGAATGAGTCAAGACCGATGTTATATGTGTAATGTCAACTGACAGCGAGGAGAACAAAGTTCACGGCTAAATAACGGCAGTTTCCACCCACACGTCACCGTCAATCCATCAAATCTACGGCAAATACTCTGATAAGAAAAGTCAAAAAAGAGCTGAAAACTCGAGATTCTTCAAACCTTCGACTTCAAACCACAAATGACTAAACCAAGTGTGTTTAAACACGAGAGCAGAGTAATAATATTCACTTTATATCCAGCGCTGCTGTTTTTAGAGTGAGAGAGCAAACACGTCCACGACGCCCATAAACTCTTTGTGGAGCTCTCAGCTTTATCAGCAGGTGTTTGTGAAGAGGGCTGGAGGGTTCGCTAATCAGGCCGATAGCAAACCCGCTCTTTACATACACACACACACACACACAGGCACACAAACACTCGCACAATTACGAAAGTCCATGTGCAGGATTGCCAATGGCTGCCGGGGGCCACGGTCAAGGCTGCCCCCCCACACCCCCTGTTTAAGCAATGGCAGGGTGAGATTGTTGTGATAGCAGAGTTGAGGATGACCATAGATGGACATCAGCAGCTTCCGGGTGGTTCAGGACCTTGAAGACGGCTGCTTTTATTCTGGAGGTGCTACAGGAAGTCACATGAGCTGATCAGAGGGTGAAAACGAGTATTTTTATCGTTGTCGCAGATCGATTGCGTTCGAGGCTAACCAATCGATGGGAGACAGTTCGTCCAATCACCTGCCAGGATTTGGGTAGGTTAATAATCAGAATCTGTAGCAGAGGATTTGGTCGCCCGCAGGTAAACAGTCCGTATGGAGAGAGAAAGATGCAAGGACTTAATTCATCTGTTTTAATTTATAAATTTATAGAGATTAACCAAAATCTGGGTTTAAAACACCTTCAAAAAGTATCAGTGTTTGTGTTTTGTGCAGAGAAACGAATGATGAACTGAAGAGTCTTTGCTCGTTTATCAGATATTGTAATAATCTGTTACATATTTCTTGTTTTGTTGACCCTAAAACATTTTCCAAACACTTTCCCACAAAGTCTCCTCAGGTGCCTCAGGTTGTCTGACAAAATTTTTTTTAGGAGAACTTTGAGAGCAGATTCCCGCTTTAAATATCAACCGTTGAAAAGTAGGTTGAAAAGAGGAGGGGCTTAAAAAACTCAAGCCTTCATCAAACCGACACACTCACAACTTCCTGATACTGTCGCCTCGGGAAAAGAAAAAAAAAAAACCCATTTCATCCTCGTGACAAGGAAACAAAGCAGACGTACAGTAAATCACTGATGATGTTTCAGCCAACAGAAAACAATGCTAATTAAATATATAGATGAAGGAACTAAAGTAACATCATGGGTGTGGGAATTTGCCTTCTGGCTAGGCAACATCAAATTCCACATGGAACCTCCACATGCACGAACTGTGTTATTTAACCCAGAGCAAATAATAGTCCCTGTGATTGTAAGATAGGTTAAACAAACATGATGCATCTCTGATGTAGAGTTACAAAAACAAGAGAGCAACGATGTCAAATAAGGTCTCTGAGAAAAAGTGTCTCCGTGGAAACCATCGACTCTCACCATCAGATTCCAGTGAGCACGTGAAAACTCTATTGCAGATGTATTTCTATAAATTAGGACAAGATATCCTAGTTAATGTATTGCGATAGATTAAAAATGTCATGTAATCTGCAGCAGGATTATCAGGACGCACATAGAGCAAGTAGAGATTAAAGGGGACCTAGGAAAGAGCCTTGGGGTTCTCCACGGATCAGAGAATCCAGAATAACCATTAAAAACAATGAGGTTCTGTTTGAGGGATAAAAACTGTTTAGAGTTAAAGGGATTTTTGATAATTCAACATAATTTGTTGAGAACATAACATCAATATAGAAGAAGCTGCACGAGTCCGTTCCACAGACTCTGGTTCTGGTTTTGTTAATTTCTCTTGATTTGCCCGGAGTTCTTCTTATTGTCTCTCGAACATACTCGGGTCCTGAGTCATCAGCAGCTGAACGCGGAACAAGACCGGGCAGGACTCGTTCTGCCTGATCAGAAGTCAAGTCTGTTGGTTGGATTAAAAAATGTATATAAAGCAGAATAAAAAAGCAGTTGAATAAATGTCTCTTGCACGCTGAAGTCAGGAGCAGAAGAGAAGGAGCGCTGGTTTCTCTGCTTGTTAGACTTTAAGTGTCTTGAAATATCAATTAAAATCTATTTCTTTGTGACTTTAGTTCCTGTATTTGTTACTTGTCAATAACAGAATAAATTATTTGCAACCTGAGAAGGTTTAATCCCTCTGAGGAAGATGTAGACTCGTCTGAACTGTCTGCAGGGAAAACAGGAGTTTGACAGTTTGACAGTTTGATTAATCAGTTTGACATCGTGTTAAAAACCAAAAACCTCCCCCAGGTGCAAAATGGTTTTACAGCCGTGTGTTGAGAGACAGACACACATTAACTGACTATTAATCTCTATTAACAGATGCTGCAGGTTAATATGCAGAATCTGTAGCTGAGGATTTGGTCGCCCGCAGGTAAACAGTCCATGTGGAGAGAGAAAGATGCAAGGACTTAATTCTTCTGTATTTATAGAGATTTACAAATATCTGGGTTTAAAACACCCTCAAAAACTATCATTGTTTGTGTTTTGTGCAGAGAAACGAACGATGAACTGAAGACTCTTTGCTCGTTTTATCAGATATTGTAATAATCTGTTACATATTTCTTGTTTTGTTGACCCTTCACACTGTAGAGTTTACAGCCTGTTTGTCTTTTTCTGCTGCTGTGACACAACTTCCCCCCCGGGATCCATAAATCTGATCTGTTTATGACCTCAGAGATCTTCTTCTTCTTCTACTTTCAGTCACGTGTTCTCTCTCTCTTTCTGTCTCTCTCTCTCTCTCGTTTCCCACTGTGACATTAACCACATGAGTAAATCCATGAACTCCAGGTCTGAGATCCTCAGGTTTCATCTTACAGAGCAGGCAACGCATCGAAACCAGTCCCCTCCATCCTCTGACAACAGGACTGAAAAGCAGGAGGAACTGGTTTGGCCTTTATTTCAACGGTGCGCCTTCCCCCTTTATTTCCCTCGTCCTCCTCCCCTCCTCCTCCCTCCCTCCCTCTCTGTTATCTCTCTCTCTCTGGGGAAGCTCGGCCGACAGGTACGAGCACGTAGAAACACGCCGCAGGAAAAACAAAAAAACTCTTAAGCAAACCAACGTGGCTTCCCTGCTGCTTTGGCCTTTCTTTGAGCTAATCCCTTTTATAGTCACTGGGTGGATCGAAACTGCAGATTTGACAGGATGAGGAATAAACACACGGAATAAAGTGGAATGAACTCAGTGACTCGACTGGTTTGATCCATGGATTAGTTTGGAAATGCAGAGAGGAGGAGCCATTACATGTGACTATACAGGGAGACACACTTTCTCTGAATTCGCATTAATGTTTTAAATTAAAGATAATTTCTCTGGACAATTACTTTCCTCACTTTTCCCTAATCTCAAAACTCGAGATCTTATTTGACTGTTTGCTTCTTTTTATCTGTCTTTCTTTCAGCAGAGATGGAAACATGACACCCGGTGAACACACAAATTTCTTCATCTTTATTTTAACGCTTCACCTGATTCTGATGCACATTGAAACTTCCGGGCGATGAATGATTCTAAACTTATTGTTTTATACATAAGCAAAAGGGATATTTTTCTTTGTATCGTGAAAGATGAAACACTGGTGAGACAGAGAGGTTTCTGAAGCAAAGGTTTCCACATCATGAGGAAATGAGAAAGAAGTAAATTTCCCTTTTCAGTGAGTTTACCCGCATAAAAATGAAACTAAACACCTGTGTGTACCCACATATTTTCAAGTAAAAGAGGTAGAATACATGATATAAAACCAGAAGGCCGGTGGTCTGATCCCTGGCTCCTCCACAGCTAAATGAATTGTGTGAATGTGACTTTCAGTGGCCATTAGGACCAGAGCAGCTCTATTTGAATTGACTGCTTCCAGCCTCTGACTGAGGAGAAGGGTTCTCTCACCTGTGTGTGTCCTCTGATGAGCCTTCAGATGAGAACTCTTTGTGTAAACTTTGCTGCAGCCTGCGAAGAAACGAGAGAAATCATGAGACACGATGAAACATTTAAAATGTGATCAACTTACACGTTTACTTGGGACAATACAAGAGGAGCATAACTTTCTAGGTTTGTCTCCAACAGGATCTTTGGTGAAAGATGCTAAAAGGACCATGTTAAAAAATGTTTAGCAGAAATAAATAACTGTACAAAGATCAGGAGAAACAAAGCTAATGTATTATTATCATTTATGAATTCTTAAGTATGTATTTCTCATAATATGAAGCGTCTGCCAAGAGATGTCATGATGTCACCGGTTTCCAACAGAACTGCAACTTAAGTCGAGTTTATATTTAGTTGCCTTACACTTTTTTATCAAAAGTGCTCAAATTAAAAACTCTAAAGTTCAATTGCTGCCAAGAAAACAAGAGTAAACTCCACTTGAATAACTCAAAGTTTATACTTGATATCCCGAATTCAAACCACCAAGTTTTCCTTGAAGCAACAATAGAACAAAAACTTTCTTTAAACATCTCCCTGAGTAAACTTCCACCTCGGCCCGGACAGTTTAGAAACTCAAACCAGTCTAACATGAGACTTAATCATTTGTAGAGACGTGATGAATGTCCTGGCGACGTGTTATTAAGTTTGTCTGCAATCTTGTTTCTTTACAATTGTGTTTTGAGAGGCGGCTCGTTACTTTAAAGATTTACATCTGTGCTCCGGGACGAGGGTTTATTTACACAACAGGGACACTGAGAGGGAAGTATTCCATCCGACCTGTCGGAGCGGTTGTGTTGGAACTTGTTTTCAAAAGTTATTTTTGAATCAAACTGTCATTAAACAGCAGGAAAGGTCGCAGAGCTCATGTGTGTTTCTGTGCATCAAAGTATAGAGTGGATGCACCTCAGTGTGTGTGTGTGTGTGTGTGTGTGTGTGTGTGTGAGTGTGTGTGTGAGTAAGAGCAGGTATCAAATTGCATAGTGTGTTTTATCCGTGGCCTGAGGGCTTCTACACATGATCGGTTTTACAGCGGAGTTCAGACGAGGACACGTTGAACACGGGTCATCGAGCAGAAAGGTCGTAAAAGAAGAAATCGGACTGGCGACAACTTCATTATGATTTTCAGTTTTAACACAACGAGCTGAGCTGGCAGTTTTCCAAAATGAAACAATGCTGCCTGTGACCTCAGGCGACTTCACTTCACAATTTATCTTATAATATTATTATCAAGTGTATTTAGAAGAATTAAACACGTATTTAAACCCGTGTCAACTTCTGTTTGTCTTTCTCAGCTGCAACGGTTAAACATTTGGTTTTGTCGTGTCTGAACGCAGCTCTGCCTTCATTAGAGCAAGTTTAGATGTGTTGTGTCATAGTGATGTGGATCAGCTCCAGTGTTTTCTGTCGTTTCCACAGAACCTTTACTTTCACAGAGAACTTGGAGGAAAGAGAAACTCAGAAAACAGCATCGTGTGTCTCCTTGTTTTCACTAAAACCTGAAAGTGTAAAACCTGCGGTCAAGCTTCTGGCCTCTGGTGTTGAAATGTCTTGCACACAAAAAAGGAAAAGTCACTAAATCAAGCCAAACTAGTTTTGGGCGTTAAACAATGACAGCACGGACCTTGGTAGTCACAGAAGTGGATCCTCCTCTTCTCCAGCTCCGGGTTGTTCCTCCGGTTGTACTTGGGCCCGGTCAGGACGCCCTGGCCGTGAGTCATCAGCAGAGCGTGAGGGGACATCCCGGTGACCTTTAACCCCCCGAGGCGCTGCTGGTACGGCGGCGGCGACGCCAGGCTGAGCAGCTCGGCGTGGTCCGGGCTCCCGGGCTGGGAGTTGGGGGGTGAGGGCGGCAGGCTGTGGGGCGCCGTGTGCTGGTTGGCGTTGGGGTTGACGTGGTAGTAGCCGTGCTGATGCAGCTGCTGCTCCTGCATCATGTAGTGGCCGTTGGCTGTCGGCAGCCCGCCCCCCCCGAGGCTCATCATCGTCCTGCTGCCCGCGGCGCCGTGCGACGCCGGGGACGAGTGCGACAGCGTGAGGTCGGCGCAGCTGCTGGTGGGCATGTGGTAGACCTGCGACTGGGGGGCCGGGGGGCCGATGTGAAGCTCCGTGTCCAAACTCGACTGCTGCTGCTGCTGAGACCCGCCGACGCCTCCGGAGCTCATGTCGGGTTTGATGAAAACGTTGTTGACCACGGGCGGCACGCTGAAGACGGAGGTGAAGTCCGGCAGCGCCTGGGTGGCGCCGATGGAGATGGAGCACGGGACCTCCAGGCCCGGCTCGGTCTTGATCTGCTGGGGCGTGAGGGTCTTGCTGTTGGGTCGGTAGAGGCCCGTGCGGAGGTGGGTGGTGCTGGGGAGGATGAGGTTGATGTTCAGGCTGTAGGGAGAAGGTTTCTCCTCGGAGAAGAACTCGTCCACCACCGAGGCGCTGGACCGTCGGTACTTCTTATCCACGCACAGAGTCGACGGGTTCATGAGAGGCACGTGGACCTCGGGCAGGTACTTGTCCAACTCCAGTCGAATCTGGAAAGAAAAAGAAATCAATAATTAATAAAAGCTATGTCAAGGTTATTTTTAATACTCTTTTTATTGTTTTTTTACCGTTTTATGAGGACAAACATTAGAAAAACAAAACAAACAAAACAAAAAAGTCCCACCCCAAACTAACAATGAGCACTGCAATATATATCCTTACACACATATATATATATATATATTAGGGCTGGGCAAGTTAACTCGTTTTAATCGAGTTAACTCAAGTGATGAGTTAACTCGATTAATTATTTTATCTCGCATTCACTCAGGTTTGATTATTTATTGTTTTATTGTGAAAGTCAGGCTTTTATTTTGTGAAAGTCTGTTGCTGACTGCTGCAGAACAGGAAAAAAGAAAATAATTGGCGGATAAACAATCGAGTTAACTCATCACTTGAGTTAACTCGATTAAAACGAGTTAACTTGCCCAGCCCTAATATATATATACATACACATCCATGTATACACAAACACACATACATACACAATCAGCAGGATGACAGGAGCAAGGCAAGGGAATAGCGTGTATAAAATAAATAGAATGAAACAAAATAAAATAAAATAAAAATAAAATAAAAAATAAGTCAGGCCTCCCCTTCCAGAAAAAGATTATGAGTTATGGTTTCTGTAAGAAGGAAAGCACCGGTTCCCAGATCCTCCAAAACTTGAAGGATATTTTCAATCATGAGATCAGTTAAATCTGAGGGGTTGTGATCTACAACATTTTAACAAGGCCCGGGACACCCCCCCCACACACACACCTCAAGGATGTGTTAAATTAACACATATTATATTATATTATATTATACTGCATTACATTTCATATTGCAATTTGACACTGTTCACTGTTTTGCATGTTGCATTTCACTTTTTACTTCACTTTTTATATCTTTTCTATATTTTTATATAGATATGTTTATGTCTAAATTAATGTTACTTTGTATAAATATTATGAGTGAGTAAATATATATTGTTTTTTATTTTTTTTCTTATGTGTGGTGTATTTATTGTGTTTTTATGTTTCTATGTTCATTGTATGCACCAATAACAAGCAAACTCCAGGTAGGTGTGAACCTACTTGGCAATAAATACCTTCTGATTCTGATTCTGATTTAAATAACCCCGATCAGCACGGAGACACAACATGAAAACTCCCCTTTGGTTATTCAAACAAATTCAGAATTAAATAAACTAAATGTTATTGCACAATTTTTCCAGAAACCCCTCTGGCAAACAGAGAATGAGGAATTATCTTTTCATTTGGAATAAAGATCGTTAAGCTGTAATCCAGCCACAAAGAGAATAAAGCCCTGAACAAACATTACGTCAGGACAGAAACTTTTCCATGCACGTAGAATCCAACAATGTAAAACGTCAATGATGACGATGGTGATGACCACTGTTTGTTGTTGTTTTCTCAAGTTGCCACGGCGACACAACTGTCAGTCACTTCACTTGCACGACAAAACGTTTTCATGCAACAAGACTGGACAGGCTGAGGGTAAAAGAACTACACAAAACACAGGTGGTTGCCTCACTTTGGGTCGAGAGCATTATCTGATCTTCAGGATTTACTGGTGTTGTGTGTGTGTGTGTTTGTGTGTCTGTGTGTGTATGGGTTTGTGTGTGGATGTCATTCAGAGTCTATGAAGCATTCAATCTGTCCTTTAGAGGCGCACAAGCCGTTAAGTAAAGAATCTCTGCTGCAGGGACCACACACACACACTCACACACACACACACACACACACACACACACACACACACACAGACACACACACACTAACACACACACACAAATGTATAAATGCATGTGTTATAGAAATGCAAAAACAAGCAAATGTACGTACGCACACACTGCAGCCTCACATCGCACACTCGACCACGCACAGACACACAAACAGGTGGAGAGTTCCCGACGTGGGTGTGGTCTGTGGATTTGATTTGACGCATGAAGAAGAAGAAGAAGAGCACGAAAAAAATGAAAACAAAAGGCGGACGGCATGAGAACGAGAGAATCCTAAACAATGTGAGGTAAAAATAGAGCGGCCGGACAAAATGCTGCCAACGACAACAAGAGATGCACCGCCCTGCAGAGAGGAGGAGGAGGTGGGGGGGTAGAGGGAGGAAGAGAATGAAATGAATGAGAACAAAAAGGATGGAGAGAGAGAAAGGTTTTAATAGAACTGAATCTGTGATCGTGACGGCAGGCGACTGATCTGAAGATTCAACGTGTTTATGTATAAATGTGTTATTACTACTTTATTACATTTCTACTCAAACGTCTATGGAAGGTGTTTATAATCTACATCCTCAGCATTTGTTATTTATTGTTTTTTATTTTTATAGATATCTTTTATTCTCTTGTCTACCTCTCTCTGACCGGCTGCTGCTGTAACAACGGAATTTCCTCTTTATGTGGATCAATAAAGTTCTTTATCTTATCGTATCTTATCTGTTTTTATCTGTGTGCAGGATGGATTTTTGTACACATCTCTGCTTGCATTGTCTGTGTATATGCTGGAGTATCTGTGTGTGTGTTGTGTTGTGTTATTGTTGAGTTGTGTCCACAGGGTTAACGCTGCGTGTCCGTCTCTCATCGCAGGTGAACCCGCGGCAGCTTATCACCGCTGCAATCTGAGCGCTCGGTGAAATTAAAGTCTTGGGTATTTACTGGTGGGGGGGGGGAAACAAAAACAGCCTCTCTGTTTCCTGCTCACTGAGGACTCCTGTGTGCCGGGACTCGAACAGCGCCGGTGCTGTGTGGTGCTGGCAGCCGTGACCCGCTGGTGCCCTTGTCCCGTTTCCTGTCGTCCGACTCTCATCCCGGATTCATCTGCTTCTTCTCTCACCACCGACGTTTCTCTCTTTAGCCTCTTTATGCAAAAGGAAAAACGTCTGTGCAGAGAGAAGTGACTTGAGACTGTGTGTTGATGTAGCTCATGGGTCTTTGAAAAGAAGTCAAACACACAATAAACTACACAATGAAGCTCTGATCGTGTAAATCTCTGCCGAGGCTGTTTTATATGAATCATCGTCCCTAAGGTTTTTACCATCCACGCAGACAGTGGGACCTCATAGTATCAGGGGCAGTTGAGCATGTACTAGAACTTGTCTCTCAACAAAATTTGCTCCTGGATCTGCAACAACATTTAATGGGTTCCTTCCTGACCCACAAAGTGTTGTGTTGCTGTCCAGGACTTTTTGCACAATCCTGCTAACTAGCAAACAAACTCAGATGCAAAGATAACCTCTTTGGCAGAGGTGCTAGGTGCACAGAGCACAAACCTCCGCCAACGCCCACAAGTCCCCTGATAACAGATCAATCGGTACCAAATTGAAAACACTCGTAGAAATCAAGTCCTCAAAATAAACCTGAATTCATCAAGATCCATGAATTAATCTGCAGCTCAATCTAGTTCTCTCCTGACTGATAAATCGCCCACAATAGTTTTTTATGTAATCCTGCTAAAAACAAACAAACCAGTAAAACATAAGGTCCTTGGCAAACGTAATAAAAAACCCATAAATGATTTAGAACGAGTCCCTGACCAAAACCAGCTCCTGTTCTTACTCCTCTTCCACTGGAGAAATTAAAAACCTGAAGCCGTCAAACGACACGCACGGCAACATCAAAGGAAACCGGTTTAAGAACTACAATTAAAAAAATGTCTCCGTATAACTGAGCTCGACCACAGTAAACGATCTTTGGGGCCAAGACGGAGTCGGTTAATAATTGGAGAACACGTACAACTGCTCTCCGCTCTGAATCCTTCTGCCTGATAACAAGCCTGTTATCAGCTCCACTCAGGTTTATGGGATGGAGTGGGCGTGTCCACACAAACGACAATATGACATGTTCGACAAAGAGACTCGGCTCCAAGTGCTCCTCTTATCGTACTGCTTTTCCATTCAGGTAGAGAATATCAGCTTTCAGAGTCTTGAAACCGGGCAGGAGAGCTGATATGAGTCTTCACCTCTTTCTATAACAGAAACAGATGTAGAACAGATGTTTTCTGTACATGAAGCATGTCTAGGGGGCGCTGTTTGCCCAGGAAAATCTATACAAAAGAAGGGAAATGGCAACTTCTCTGCTGACAAGAGCAGCAAACTTAGTTCTGAAGGAATTCGACGTGAATATAAAGATGGACGACATGACAGCTTCGTAAAAGTGAAGCCAAACCTTCTCGATCACCCCCTGGTGGCTGGCTGCAGTATAGGTCATAAACTCTGCCTTCTCCGCGTTAGCAAAGTATTTTAAATGAACTCATTATCCCGTTATCTTCCTCCCGCTGATCAAAAAGCCTCCGAGCCACAACGTCTCCACCGGCGTCTCCTTCTCCTGCGCCTGCACGTCACTTGGACTTTATGGTTCTCCGGAATGCGGAGAGATGGCGCCCAGTCGCCTTTGGATCTCCATAAAGTGATAACGCCCGGGGCCTCCTGGTCTGCTCGCCGTTAAACAGCGGAACAGGAACCGAGACGGGTCATCAGAGCAAAAACACAACCTTTGAGACTTTGAGACCGGCGGGTTTTACTGCTGCTGATAGAGGCAGAGATAGGGAGACTTGTTTTGGTTTTACAGGACAGTCACAACCGAGAGTTACTGCAGGCGGACAAAATAAAACATTTATCATCATATATCAAAGGGTTAAGAGTTGTTATACAAATGTAATTACATGTAAAAGTAACAGTAAAGTAAATTGAATGGTTATCCTACATTACGTCATCTTTTTTTTATACGTATAATGTGAACGAAAGTATTGATTATTCTGTAAAATAAGTTTGAAAACGATGGTAGTGACTCGTCTCATATCAGCCAATCTATAATCGCTCAGACTTTATTACGAGAATTATGGGATACTACCACCCATAAATAGATATACTTCAATATAAAGATTCTATGTACACAGAAGGGATTTACATATATTGAGCCGACCCTGTAGCGTATGTGTGAGAATCTGGTCGACATGAATCTCTCTGTGTGATAAGGTTTCAGACTCATTTCCGTTCTGTGACACGAGACGACGCATTTTTCGAAACCTGCCGTTAACTTTTGTGAGACCCGAGGTCGTCTTGGGACAGAAAACGAAATCTCCGTGTGTTCAGGTGAAGTCTGTGCAAAGGATACGATTCCTCACGTGTTGACCTCTGTCTCTGGTTTCTCTCTTTTGTCCCACAGAACAGAGAAAGGCTCCTTTTCAAAAATGTCTTTCTAGCCGTGGACACAGAGTTCACTTCCTGTATTTTGATTTTCAAATGTTCTTATAGGACAATCACTTTGCATAATGATACAAGGAAATCTCAGCCTTTGGGGGGGAAACTGCAGGAAAAAACAACCTGGTAGTTTGTGAGCTTCCTGTAACTGAACGTTTTCAGAAACACTAACTGATTATTTGTGTTGCTCTGCCACAAGATGACATCACCTTTTGTTTTCCCCTCATCAGACTCAGTTTCTCTGTTTTTCCAGACGAGCGGAGGATCAACAGTGACGGTGATTAAAAGAGGATTAGAAGAGTTCTCACACCGCAGGTATTAGAAAACAGCAGAACACCAGCGTCTGCGGGCGCCGTGTGGTGTCTGCTGGCCGGGCATGATGGGTAATGATGACATCATCAGACCAAACAAAACGAATAGCATGAGTCACATGATGAATCTCTGCGTTCTGGTCAGTTCTGCTGCAGGATCAGACTGATTTATGAATTCCCTGTTGACAATCAATAGTAAAGAAAGGTAAACAAAAGTAAGAGAAGAGTTGAGGAGGAGAATGTGGCGCTGACAGACGTCAATGTTTAAAAGAAACGTTTCCATCTGTTCTTTAAACACATGAGGACGACTGAGCTCTTCCCAGATGTTTGCTCGTCTTCAGATTGAACAAAAAACTAATTATTCTCGTTGTCTCTTTACATCAAACTTCCCATCAGCACTAGATGAGAGGTTCCTGCGAGCTGAGACTCGCCCACAGACGCTCGCTCGCTCACATGCAAATTAGCTGCGTGTGTTGTGCTGCGAGTCAAATCATTATCAGAACAAAACCATCAACGTCCTTCAGCCTCTGCAGCAGGAGGCAACAAGGAGAGACACAGGAGCCACTATTCACTAACAGGGGGGGGGTGGTCGTTATGACAGGAAACATGTAAACGGGTCAATCTGGTCAAAACTGTGACTTTAGGAGATTGAATGTAAACACAACGAGAATCGAACTCAATCCCAGGAAGTAAAGAAACATCTTTAAAACCCTGGAGAGAAGCAGAAACCATATCTGAGTATTGATCTCCTGGGATCATGAGGCGTGACAGGGAACACGCTCTTGATCTGCTCGCCATGAAGTTACTCTGTAACTCGCCCTGTCGTCTGCGCTCAGTCTTACAGGAACCCCCCCCCCCAGTGATATAATGACTGAAGAATCTGGAAATCGGTTTCATATCAGTTACTTATTCTGTCATTACAGCTGAGGAGCATGAACACAATGGCTCCACATGTTCAAACCCTGGGTGCTTTGTTTTGTATGTTTCTGCTTCCCCCAAAACATGGAAGATTTCTGCTATTTAGTGGAAAAATTGCACATCTATGAGTTTTGAAAGTTATTAGGACAAAACAAGAAGATGAAATATCACAGACTTCACCTGAAAACTAAGTTCTCTACTTAAACCCGACTGGTTTATTGGTTGTTTTGTAAAAATGGGCCGATATGAGCCAATCAGAGCCATTTCAGTATTTCAGGTTTGATAACAACATATTAGGATTGTTTAATTTGTTATAACAAACACAAATATCCATATGGGTCGAGCTCTAGTCCCGTTCTACGTTTCCGAACACGATGGCTGAAGCTGCAGAACAGTTTTCCTGACTTACAGCCTGTGGCCACATCTTTTCTAACTTTATCAACCACATTCTTCAAGTCTCTAAGTGACAAAGGGAAGTTTTTCCAGAGCCTCAGAGAAGCGACGCCTCCCCCCCCCACTCCTGTTTAACAGCTGCACACTAATCAATATCTTAAATGAATCGTATCGATTCCTCTCAGCTCCACAGAGTGTTTAGTGTCTTTCAGCTCATTGTTTCTCTGCACGCAACCAAACTGTTTAATTCCAGTTTCACGGGTCTGATCGTTATCAAGCAGCAGGAAACAGCTGAAGTGAAACTGAACAGGCTCAACACACAACTTCACACACAGGAGGTAGTGACTAGACAGCAAACACACAACAAATCAGAGCTAAATACATAGAAACATAATAGTAATCTCATTATTTCCCAAAGAATTATTTAAATCTATGGCGATGGCAGGAGGAGTGTCACGTGTAACACATTCCTAGAGACGGACCAAAGATCACTGGTTGTCTGTGTGGATGGTAAAAACTTTACGGATGAGCATGAAGTTAGAGATCAGTAACATTAGGAAACTGTGGCAGAACTAATTACAACACAGCGCCTCAGTCTAGATCCTCAACGCTTCTTGTATCTTGTAAAGAGAGAAGTTCAAACTAGGACGTCTGGTTGTCTGTGTGGATGGTAAAAACTTTACGGACGAGCATGAGGCACCGAGCAAGACATCAAGTTAGAGATCTGTAACTTTAGGAAACTTTGGCAGAACTAATTAGAACACGGCGCCTCAGTCTAGATACTCAACGCTACTTGTATCTGTCGTTTTTTAAAAGTAAAAGCACATTGCCGAGTCATGAAGCCGTGACCTCATAGCGCCTCGGGGGGGAAAAGCCGAGAAGCCTGGTCGACCTTTCACTGCTGCTGTGACTTTCTCACGAGACCGGCTTCTATCATCCTGGCTCTGGCCTCGGGGGGGCGGCCTGTGGTGGAGATGTGCGGGCTCTGCTCAGACAGGTCGGGCCACATACTGCTGTCACGACACCGAGTTCAGCGCTCGCTTTCAAATACCAGCACGATGACACCGAGACATGTCTGAGAGGGGGGGGGGAGGGCAATAAAAGAGAGTGAACTTTCTGTCGCTTTTATAGAGGGAAAAGAGGAAAAGATGAAGTGAAAAGTGAGGAACTTGGGATCTGTGTGGAATGTGTTTAGAGAGAGCTGCAGCTTCCTGGTGGATCCGGAGCACAGGAGGTGAAACCCTCTGTGCTGCCTTTGATTTGCCTGGGGGGGGGGGGGGGGGGGCGACTATATCACTTAACCTCGACTCCTTTGTTCCTGACCGAGTGGTGTTTTGCATGAGGCCGAGCAGGTGAATGGAGCCATTTTGAGTCGAGCAGAGAGGGAAAGTGACACAAGTCCACGCTGGTGCACAGAATAATCATAATATAATAATATAATAGTTATTTAAAGGTGCTTATTAAAAACTTAAGATAATTTACTTTACATTTCTCTCCTCAGAGGCTATTTATCTATTTTTCGATCAAGTCAATGACCAGTGTTGCTCCTGCCCCTGATGGCTGTGTTGATAGCATGT